>NC_000070.6:117246234-117411234 GCF_000001635.26 Mus musculus
TGGAGTCTTAGTCGCAAATCACTCTACAGTGGCTGAAAGAAAGGTCCTTTAAGCAAGTGAACCAAAATCACAAAATTTGAAAACTCCAGCCCACGCTAAGCGAGAGCCCCTTAGCAACACTCAAAAGGAATTATCAACAATTAAGAGAAGCCAGGCATGGAAACCCAGCCGGGGAGACTGAGGCAGAGGAACAACCATAACTTCAAGGCTACTCTGGGCTAGGTAGCAAGTACCAGGACACCCAACAAGGGCAAATGTTGCAAGATCCTGTCCCAAGAAAAACCAAACCAAGCCAAACGAATAAATAAAAACCAAACACACAAAAGAACTCAATATGTCTTGTTATTAAATAAGATTTCCCAGACAGTCCCCCTGCCCTTGCCAATTCCTTTCCCAAAATTCTGAATAAAATACATCCATAAAAGCAAGAAAGCTCCAAGCCGTGGGTTATCTGCCTGCCTCACACCCCCAAGTCCCCTTACAGATAAGGTCATCTGCTCCTGTTCCCGGGGGCTTCACAGAGCAGAATCAAACAAGGCCTTCTCCTCCGAGACTTGATTCCTCACTCTCAGGAACTACGATGTGGTGACCCACACCCTTAATCCCAGCCCTCAGGAGGCAGAGGCAGGTAGATCTCTGTGAATTTGAGGCCAGCCTGGGTTACAACGTGAGTTCCAGGATAGTCAGGGCTACATAGAGAAAACCTGTCTCAAAACAAAACAAAAACCAAAGCAAAAAAAAAAAAAAAAATAGTGCCACTCTCTGGTGACCAAACATTCAAATCTATGAGCCTCTAGGGGCCATTCTTACTCAAGCCACCACATCCCACTTCCTGCCCCCATAGGCTTGTAGCCATATCATAAAGCAAAAATGCAATCAGTCCAACTTCAAAAGTTCCCATAGTCTATCACAGTCTCAACACTGTTTAAAAGTCCAAAGTTCAAAGTCTCTTCTGATACTCAAGGCAAGCTCTTAACTATAACTCCTATAAAATCAAAATCAAAAGGCAGATCACATACTTCCAACATACAATGGGACAGGATATGCATTAACATCCTAAAAGGGAGGGAAGGAAACACAGTGAGGAATACTGGACCAAAGCAAGACCGAACCCCAGCTGGAGAAACTCCAAACTCTGCCTCTCCACGTCTGATGGCTACACACTCTTCAGATCCTCAACCTCTTTCAGCTTTGCTGACAGCAACACACTTCTCTCTCTTGAGCTGGTTCTACGCTGTTGGCAGTTCTCCTTGGTGGGTATCCGACGACTCTGGCATCTCCAACATCTTGGGTCTCCCAACAAAATCCAGGCTTTGCTGTCATAGCTTCACGTGATGGTCTCTCTGGGCCTCCACGTAGGGACTACCCCGATACACACCTGACTTTCTTTACCCACAGAGAGAGACTCCACAAGCCCTTTCTTGTATCCTGGATTTTAAAGTCGAAATCACATTCCTGAAGCTGCCAAGTTCTGCTGCTGTCTAGGGCTAGAACACTAGTGTAGGCATAATTTTTTTGCATCCTACTTTTAATAAACATTCAACTGCTCCTCTTGCCCACCACCCACCAGAGGTAGTGGAAAAGAAAAGTTACTAGGATATGGGGGAAGTGGACCCATTTAGAAATGATTCTTTGGAGCAAATCCCATCTGTGTAGTCAGGAGATCTTCACAGTGGCAGCTCGATCCACTTGCAAACACTTCATGGATAAACCAGCAGTCCAGTTCAGTAGTGTCAGGATAGCAGCATTGATGGAGTGACCTAGCAGGAACAGCCAGGCCTGAGCTGAATCAGCATGAGGTAGCAGGAGGGATTAGGGCCATCAGGGGTACCAGGAGTTCTTGGCTGTGCCTCTCTCAATGAATCGAAGATCAGTGAAGAGACGAGACCAAGAAGTGTTCTAGAGCTAGCTCCACAAGCAGGCCCCTCTCACAGTCTCCTGAGTCCTACTTATACTCCCTCCAAACATCATGCATCCTCAACCTTATGTCTCGCCTCAGCATGTGAGTCTATCGTAGCAAAACTCCAGTCTGTGTCAGCTGACATCACTCTGCCAATCAGCCTGAGTCCATGGACGCAAGAAGCAGCCAGCACACCACCAGAAGTTTCTTGGTGCATTTCTCTCTATGGAGCCTCAACAAATGGAGTTCAACTACGCAATGTAAGGAGCGACACATGAGTGTTGTTGGCGAAGAATCCTTCATCATTCGTCCTCTCTCATGCTTTAGCAGGACGTCCTTTCACCCGTGTCTGCTTTAGTGAAACACTTGTTCAGGTGTCTGCCCCAGCAAACCACCATCCCACACAACGGACTTTCCAAAGAGCCTTAGGTTTCCGCTTCACACGGGCCCCTCGTCCATCAGCGTCCATCAGCTTTCTGGTTTTGATGGTTTCCTTCACTGCTTAACCTCCCCTGAGATTCGTTGTCACGAGTTGGAAGCTTCGCTGGGTGAAGTCTTTCCTGAAGTCGCCACTCCCTTTAGTCTGATAAGCATCCAGTTTTTCTTTAATCTTTAAAAATCTCCTTGAGCATTGGACTTAGTTAGCTCCATTACACTGCCTGGTGCTCCTTTCCTTCTCCAGTTGGACATTTTGTATTTTTCTTTTCCTTTTAAAAAAAATTTCTAATTTAAGCCGGGCGTGGTGGCTCACGCCTTTAATCCCAGCACTGAGGAGGCAGAGGCAGGCGGATTTCTGAGTTCGAGGCCAGCCTGGTCTACAAAGTGAGTTCCAGGACAGCCAGGGCTACACAGAGAAACCCTGTCTTGAAAAACCAAAAAAAAAAAAAAATTCTAATTTATTTCAAAGATTTATTAATTGATTATATGTAAGTACACTGTAGAAGTCTTCAGACACTTTTTCTTCTCGCTCCAGTCCCAATTGCTCGCTGTAGCTGTCTTCAGACACCCCAGAAGAGGGCATCAGATCTCATTATGGATGGTTGTGAGCCACCATGTGGTTGCTGGGATTTGAACTCATGACCTCTGAAAGAGCTGTCAGTGCTCTTAACCCGCTGAGCCATCTCTCCAGCCCTATTCTGTATTTTTCTTGCTCAGTTTGCTCCCTTTCATTATAGATATAGTGTGACACGAGGCTGCCTTGAAATCTCCTCAGCCAATGCCATTAATCCAAAACTCTTCAGTTTAGCCTTAGGCAATTTTTTTTTGGGGGGGGGCGGACAAGGGCAGAAAGCAGCTACATTCTCTGCCAAAACATCACAAGAATGATCTCTAGGCCACACATAATATTCTCCTCTGAAACCTCTTGAATTTGGCCAGCATGATCTTCATTGCTCTCAGCACCAGTCTTCCAAACTCCTACTAGTGTGGTCCATTAAGGGTAGCTTAAAATATTCAACTGTTTTCCTAATCCAAAGTCCCAAAGTTCACACTGCACCCATAAGCAGCACAGTCAGGTCTCACCCAGCAAGACTCTGCCTCTTGGTACCAATTTCTGTCTTAGTCAATGTTCTATTGCTGTGAGGAGACACCATAACCATGGCAACTTTTATAAAGGAAATAATTTAATTGGGGCTGGCTTGCACTTTCAGAGGTCTAGTTCATTATCAGCATGGCGGGAACATGGTGGTATACAGTGAGGCATGGTGCTGGGAGGAGCTGAGAGTTTGACATCCAGACCCCACCACACTGGGTATCTTTATCTCTCTCCACCTTTTTACTCTTTTAAAAAAATATTATTTATGGTTATGGGGATGGAGAGATGGTTCAGCAGTTAAGAGCACTGACTGCTCTTCCAGAGGTCCTGAGTTCAACTCCCAGCAACCACATGGTGGCTCACAACCATCTGTAATGGGATCTGGTGCCCTCTTCTGGTGTGTCTGAAGAGAGTGACAGCGTACTCACATACATGAAATAAATAAATCTGTAAAAAGCATCACTGTTGTTACTGTGTGGATGATGTATTTGTGAGAGAGGGTATATGTATGGCACAGGACAAGCGCCGAGGGTCAAAGGTTAATGGTGTGGAGTTGGCTTTGTCCTCCCTCCTTTCTGTGACTTCACAGAGGGAGTGCAGGTCACCAGGCTTGCTCAGCAAGCACCTTTAGTCACTGAGCCATCTCACCATCACTTGTCATTTTTTTTTTTTTTTTTGAGGGATTTTCCACTGAATCTGGATCTTGCTGATTTGGCCAAAGTGACTGGCCAGCAAGTCTCTGGGATATGCCTGATTCTGCCTCCTCGGTTCTGGGAAAGCTGTGTGCCCCCCCACACCCCCCCCGCAGCTTTTTAAAAAAAGATTTATTTATTTATCATATCTAAGCGCACTGTAGCTGTCTTCAGACACCTCAGAAGAGGGCATCAGATCTCATTACAGATGGTTGTGAGCCACCATGTGGTTGCTGGGATTTGAATTCAGGACCTTCAAAAGAGCAGTCAGTGCTCTTAACCACTGAGTAATCTCTCCAGCCCCCCCCCCCCGCCCCCGAAGCCTTTATGTGTGTCCTGGGGGTCTAAGTTGGTTCCTCACACTAGCTCAGCCATCTCCCCAGTTACTCCTCAGCAGTGTAAAGTGAGAGTCCCCACGGTTGGGGGCCATATGCTTTCACATACCCAATTCCCCTGTGATTTTATCTTTTATCTCTTTGCTGGATCTCTCTCATCTGAACAAAAGCCTGTACCTCCTAGCGGTTGCCAGCGAATGACAAAATAACTTGCCTTGCAAGTGTTCCATCCCCCCTCTTTCTTTTAAGACAAGTCTCATGTAGCATAGGCTAGCCTGGAACTTGTTATGTAGCTGAGGATGGCTTGAAGCATTTAGACTCCTGGCTGGGATTCCAGGGACATACCACTATGCTGTCACCTCCCACTCACTCTCAAGCCACTGACTCTTTTGTTCACTGGAATGGCACTTGCAAAGGTTGCTAACAACTTCTTTGTAAATCCAGTGCCATCTTTGAGGTTTTATTTACCGTATTAATCATCAGCCCTCAATACTTTCCTCCTGGTTTCTGTCTCCTACACACCATACCCACTCATTCCCATCACCCAAATAGCTTCTTTTTCTGTTTATGTATGTATGCATGTATGTGTTTATTTATTTATTTTGGACAGGGTGTCTCTGTGTAGCCCTGGCTGTCCTGGAGATAGATCAGGATGGTCTCAAACTCACAGAGTTCAACTCCTCACAGCTGGAATTAAATGCATGCGCCATTATGCCCAGCTCAGAAAATATTTACTAAATGTAAGAAAGCTGTACTCCTGTACTCGTCTAAACTACTTGGACTCACACATGAAAGGCCATGTCTTATTACCCGAAGACCCCTTTCCAGTCAGGCAACCAGTCTCAACCCACAGGTTTAGAAGGACCCGTTGGCACGCGCCGCCTAACACTGTTTTGTTCGTTTTTTCTGCCTCCAGCCTGGGAACTGCTGCTGGCGATGGAGGTAGATGTAGTTAGAGGTGCAAGTTCAAGTTTTCTACCAAGTACCAGAAGACAAAGTTCTGAGATGCCCTCTGCAGACCCGTAATACTTCATTCAACTCTCCCACCGACTCTTACCTTCACAGGAGGGTGCGGTCGCTCCGAGAGCGCTGCCCCACTGACCAATACTTGATCCAAGATCAAGAGAGTCAGCCAATTGCTGGGGCCCAAAGACAGTAGGGGCGGGGCGCGGTTGCTAGGGCCGGGCTAGTGGGTGCCGCCCGAGGCGCGAAGCGACTCCCTGGTTGCTAGGCAGGGAGGTCACAGAGTGCGGCTCGGGGATTGGACAGCGCTGGGCGTGGGCGGGGAGGGGCGTGGCCCGGCGGCGTCCCGGCCCCGCCGAGGTGAAACTGCGGGAGTTCCGGCGGGAGGCCTGTGCTGAAGACCCGCACCTTCACCATGGCCTCGGCCGAGCTGGATTACAGCATCGAGATCCCGGATCAGCCCTGCTGGAGCCAGAGTATGGAGGGGGATTGGGAAGGTGACCTAACAGCGATGCCCCGCCCACCCTGCGGCCCGCCCTCCCTCGGCCCGCCCCCTTCGGGGGTCCCGCAGGGCTGGCTAGAGCTTGCGGGGCGCTCCCAGCCCCGCCCCCCGTGCCCCGCCCCCAGTCGACTGAGGGTCTTTCTGTTCCACAACAGGTTCTCAAGGTTCTGCTTCCCTTTGTAGCTGGAGGCCCTTCAAGGTTCATTCTAATTCTTTTGTTTTGGATTCTCGCTCCTCATTTGCAAGTGTGACTAGGCCCATCCTTCATTTTTGCAGAGGTTTGGATTCCTGGGGGAGCCTCTGGTCCTCAGAAAAGCCAAGGGACTCAGCAAGCCTAGTCCTGCCCTTCTCAGCTCACCCTGGCAGTGGTTAACAGAATGGTCGGTTAGGCCGGGTGGAATTCTGTTGAAATCCTATCCCTTTAGTAATTGGATGACCTTCGGCAAACTTTCAACTTTGAATTTTAGTTTTCCTGGAGCAAAGCTGAGGAAAAATTGCTGGTTGCACAACTGAGATTATTTGTGTAAAGGACTTGGCATGAATCCTGATGGAAGTAAGCTTAGTAGTTGGCATTTAAACTTAACGTGTGTGTGTGTGTGTGTGTGTGTGTGTGTTTAACCCTCCTAAGGCCATATCATTAAAAAAAGATGTGTGGGAGGCCTCCTAAGATTAGTAGCTTGTAAAGTAGTGTAAGTTGTTGGACCAGAGAATGGAAGGTTGTCCCTTTTGGAAACTGGGGCAGAGGAGGCTTGGAGTACAGGTCGGCCAATGCTGCTCTTTGGTGTTTCCAGTCCACTGCCCCGCACTTGTCCAGCTCATCATAAAGTTTAGCTAGGGGGTGCTTCCTTCAAAAGCCTCCCCAGAGCCAGGTGGTGGTGGCGCACACCTTTAATCCCAGCACTTGGGAGACAGAAGCAGGCGGTTTTCTGAGTTCGAGGCCAGCATGGTCTACAGAGTGAGTTCCAGTACAGCCAGGACTACACAGAGAAACCCTGTCTCAAAAAACCAAAAAACCAAAACCAAAAACAAAAAAAGTCTCCCCAGGCCTCCCTTCCTATGCCCTCCTGTCCCACTGTGTGTTTCTTGCTTGGAATCTATCTAGGATGGGGCAGGGGCCTCTCATCTCCTAAAGCACGAAGGAAGGACTGCCACTATCTGTTTCTCCCTAGAGGTGGATCGTTGGGCTTATAGATGTGAAAGGACTTTTGAAGAATTTTTGACAATAGCATTAGATGAAGTCAGTTACTATTTCTGTCTTGGCAGAACCATCAGCTGCAAAGGGCTGGTTCTCCATTCTGCAAGGCCAGGAGGGTAGGGACTCTCTCTCTCCCCACGTGGGTAGAGACAGTCTTATTTATTTAGGCAGGACTGGGGGATTGAACGCAGGGCCTCATGCGTGCTAAGGCAAGTGCTTTACCACTGTGTCATACTCAGCCCGCATTAACTTTGATTGCATATTTATTTATTTGTGTGTGTGCATGCACACCGTAGTGTATGTGCACAGGTCAGAGGACAGTTGGTAGCAGTTGGTTCTCTTTTCCTTCTGGGTGGGCTGGAGCGCTAGCTCAGGTCCTGTGCTTTGTCAGTAAGTGCTTCTCCCTGCTGAGCCGACTCACCAGCTCAGCCTTCCTTTTATGACAGTTGTCTTGACTGGCCTTGAACTTACTCTGTAGCCCAAACGAGCTTGAAATTGCCAATATCCTCTAATCTTTCCCAGTAGCTAACGTTCCAGGCCTGTTGTAGAAATTGTTAGAAAGCACTTCCTATTGAGCCACATTAGCCTCACATCCCTTCTGCTCAGTTCAGCTTTTGCTGTGTCCCTGCCTTGGGCTAGTTATTGGCACCTCAAGCGTTTCATGTTCAGATGCCATGCAGAGAGCTGTGGTTTTCTGGAGGGAGGGAATGTAGAAGCAGATGGTTTTGCAATGATGTGGATACTATCTAGAAAGTGAGCCTTCTTCCTCTCGAAGGGACAGCGTTCCTGCTTCCTCAAACCTTTCCTCCAAGAGGAAGTTCCTCCAGGGCTCACGGTTGTTTCCACTGCTTCCCTCTCATGGTGCATGCTCCAGACTTAAGCCAGAGGTGATGGAATGTTTCCTTAACCCTAACCCTAACCCTGACCCCAGGTGCACTGTGGGCTCTGAAACCTCTGGCTTCTCCTCTGCAGAGAGCTCCTCTACAGGTTTGCCTGGCTACACAGAATGACTTTCCTGGAAGGCTGGGGGCAGAGACTGCCCTTCCTCTGTGGTTAGTGTTTACTGAGGAAGTGTGTAGGACTGTCAGTCATATTTCGGTTTGGGAACTGCCTCCCTCCCAATAGGAAGTCAAAGCCACAGAGTCAAGCTCTGCACTGAATTGGCAGCAAGGTGAGCAGCCAGTGGAGCGGTGGGCTGCAGTAATTTGGAGCCCTGGGCTTTGTGGGTCAGGCTGGGCAGACTGTCTTCCCACACCCCACTGACCCTGCAGAATTCATAGAGAATCTCACAGCAGGAATCTCATCCTCTGATTTGGCCGTCACACAGGCGACTTGAGGGGGTTCAGGCTTTATTGCGGGCCTTCCTTTTGTCTGTTACTGGCAAGGGTTAAGTAATGTAGCCCTATCATTACGCCCAGGAAGTTATTGCTGGCACCAGGGAGCAGTGCTGGGTCCCCACCATCGTGAGGGGCCTGTGTTGAAGGGGTAGAGCTTCCAAGGGCTGGCAGGTCCCTGGCCAACAGCAGAAAGTGCCAAAGGAAAGGCACTGGAAGAGAACCAAGGAGGGAGGAGCTGCAGAGGGCAGGAGCCTAAGAGAGACTGCGGAGAGTTCTGCACAGTGGAGAGTCAAGGAACTCAAGAGGTGGCCAGGTATAAAGGCATAGCATAGAGGAAGCTGAGGCAGGAGGATTGCAGTTTCAAGGTTAGTCTGAGCACGACTCTGTCTCAAAAGAAAAGGAAGGAAGGAAGGAAGGAAGGAAGGTGGATATATGGAAGGGACAGTTAATATTTGTTCCTCTTCTTACCTGCAGACCCCAAGGGCTGCTGTGACTGCCACTTTCTTCCAAAGTGTTCCATTCACTTATTTTAAAACCACTGAACCTAGCCAGGTGTGGAGGTGCACACCTTTAATCCTGGTGCTTGTGAGGCAGAGGTAGGCGGATCTCTGACTTAGAGGCCAGCCTGGTTTACAGAACAAGTTTCAGGACAGCCAAGACTACGTAGAGAAGCCCTGTCTCAAAAACACCAAAAAGCAAAACAAAACAACACAACACTGAACACTTCATGTATCTCCTGTCCTCTTTGTGCAGGGGCCAAGCAGACTTCTCTGTGATCGGTCTAGTTTCAGTGTTGTTGAAGCACAAATTTTACTGATTTTTGAATTCTCATACCTCTTCTTTCATCCATTAACAAGCCAATTAAAACCTCTTTCCTAGCTGGGTGGTGGTGGCGCACACCTTTAATCCCTGTGCACTCGGGAGGCAGAGGCAGATGGACCTCTGTGAGTTTGAGGCCAGCCTGGTCTACAAAGTGAGTTCCAGGACAACCAGGGCAACACAGAGAAACCCTGTCTCAAAGAAAACAAAACAACCCCCAACTCCAAAAGAGAAAAAACAAAACAAAACAAAACAAAAACGTTCAAAATAAAACAAAACATAAAACTTCTTCCCAGGGGCCTGCTGCGTGCCTGTCTGTTCCAGGCCTTGCACCTGAAGTCTGGGCCCAGGGTGCTTGTCATGATTGTCATCTTCCACTGTGACCGTGCTGTGCCCCATCCTCGTGCCAGCCCTCTGGGAGATCCCTTTCATGATGTCTTTAATCTTCACCATCACCCTGGGAGGAGGGGTACCCTTAGTCGACTTTCACAGCTGAGAGACAGATGGACAGACGGACAGATGCGAGGTATCCGGCTTCCCAGTAACATTTTTCCGCCTGGGCGCCTCACCTCAGAGCGTGTGAAGGTGAAATTTTGGCTGCCATGAGGAAGGAATGTGGGAGTGCCATGCCACAGCAAAGGCTGCACACGAAGTAAGGGTGTCCGCTGAAGTATTTTTATTATAGCCTCAGACTGGGAACGACATCATGTCCAATAATAGGAGATTGGTCACCATAAAGTATGAGAGCATTCTACAGTTACTCGGCAGCCACTGAAAATGATGGTGTAAAAATACATAAACTGACAGGAGAGATGGTAATGGTATTTTGCAGAGCAGAGGAAAGCAGGCAACAGAGAGTGTGACTCCCATTTATTAGATATTCATTTTCTGCTTTTTCTACAGCAGACATGTTACAAGGATTGAACTCTCTGAGGCAATACACCGTTGAGGTTTCTGTGGTGATCTTGCTGAGTTTTTTTTTTTTTCAGCATTAGTCCCATTTCACAGATGGAGGAACTGGAAAGTAAAGGACTATACCTTAGGTCTGCTTCACAGTCACAGAGTTAAGAGATGTGGAGAGACGTATGGCTTTATACAGTGTAGATTCTTAAATGAGATGCAATTCTACTGTTATTTCAAAATCTAAGTTTAAAATAATTTGGATTAAATTCAGGAGAAGCGAGACTCTAGAAAGGAATTTTGGGGAGTAGGGAAACTGGGGACTCGTTTTCTTGCTTGTGGTTAAGAACACATGGGCTCCTTGTGTTTTGCTTCTAGCTTCCCATTAAGAGCATCCAGTGTCAGGTGAGCCCTCTCTCTGTCCTGGCTACACGCCCCTGGGATGTATGCAATCTAATTTATGCTTTAGTTTATGACTTGAACTGCTTGCTGTACAGCAGATGGATTTGTAATTCCTGTGTTTCTAGTGTCCTGTTAGTCCCTGACAGATGACAGGCAGCCCGGAGATTGAGTTATTTTGTAGCATGCTGAGGAAGTGTCAGGATAGAAAGGAATGTGTCTTCATTGCCCAGGCTTCGGGGTATCCATGAGCACACTGCCTTCGCTGCTTTGGTGGAACCGCCTTCCCTGCTGGCATTTTGAAATGGTATTGTAAAATTCCTCGAGAAATTGGTACCCTCTGCTTTGAAAATCATTTTTTGTTGTGGCAGTATTCCAGGGTCTTACACAGGATAGGCCAGTTCTACCCCTGAGCACCCCAGCCCCATATTTGTTTTAGAAAATGCATTTAAAAAGTCATGGGAAAAATACCTGTAAGCTGGCTGGGGTGCACAGCTGTGACCCCTCATTTAGGATCGAAGGGCAAGAGGACCAGAAGTTCAAGGTGGTAACAAGTCCAAGGCTGCGAGACCATGTCTCAAAAAACAAATCACCTCTAATTCAGAAGTATTTACCACTAATATTTGATGTTTTTTGCCATGTATAAAATGGTCATATATACATTTAAAGGGTATTATTTTGTGATAGTACTTTGCAGCTTGTTTTTTTCTGTTACTATTTTTAAACATCATATGTAATTTACATATCATAAAATTCATCTTTTAAAATGAAAAAATTTATTGTTTTTTTTTTTAGTATATTCACATATTTGTGAAAACACCAATAGGATCCAATTCTAGAAATGTTAACACTGGAAAAGAAATCTTAGGCTCACTAATGGTCACTCCCCGCTCCTCCTCTTAGCTGTTTGCAACCACGTATCTGCCTTCTGTCTGTATCGATTTGCCTTTTCTGGCTGTTCTATATGAATGGAATCATATGATAGTTGACCTTTCAGGCCCAGCTCCTTTCACGTAGCATGGTGTGTTTAAGGCTCATCTATACTACAGGTAGCACTGCATTCTTTATGGTTGAATAGTATTCCATTGTATGGATACATTAACATTCTACTATGAAAACTGAAATCCAAGTTTCTGTGTGGACCATTGTTTTCAGTTCCTATCTTAGGAGTGAATTATTGAGTCACAAATAACTCAATGATTGATTTTTGTTGTTTGGAGATAGAGTCTTTGTCTTAGTTAGGGGTTCTGTTTCTGTGATGAAACACCATGACCAAGGCAACTTAGGGAGGAAGGGGTTTATTTGGCTTTAGCTTCCACATCATTGTTCATCACTGACGGAAGTCAGGACAGGAACTAAAACAGGGCAGGTTCCTGGAGGCAGGAGCTGATGCGGAGGCCATGGGACATGTTGCTTAGTGGCTTGCTCCTCATGGCTTGCCCAGACTGCTTTCTTATAGAACCTACATCCACCAGCCCAGGGATGGAGCCACCCACATTGGCCTGGGCTGGGCCCTCCGCCGTGGATCACTAGCTGAGAAAATTCCCTACAGCTGGATTGATGGAGGCATTTTTCTCAACTGAGGTTCTTTCTGATGAGTCTAGCTTATGTCAAGTTGACATAAAACTAACCATCACTAGTTTGCGCTGTGCATGCCAGGCCGACTTAAAATTTGCTTCGAAGCCCAGGTTTTACTTGAACTCACAGGTCTCCCGATTCTACCTGGAAACCGCTGGGGTTATAGTATGTTTCAGTTCTGGGCGGAACCGCCAGGCTGTTGTCTATAACGACTGTACTAGTTTCCTCCGTCTACAGGAGTGTGTGAAGGCTCAGTTTTCTTCTATGGGGTTTGCTATCCTCCGACTCTTTGTTTTAGCTCTTCTCAGAAGCATAAAGTGGTGTTTCCTTGTAGCTTTGACGTTCATTTCCCTAATGACCGTGAAGCTAAACCACTTTCCATGTACTCCTGACCAGTGGAGAAAGAAGGCTAACTGCAGGAGAGATATGAGGATGATGATATGAGGATGTAAGCACCCATGCAATAAGGTGGGGATGACTGCGCACGCGCAGGCACGTACGTACATACGCAAACACGCAGGATTCTGTAACCCCAACATTGGGGCTAGTGGAGGGGGCGGTGGAGACAAGAGGATCAGTGGGGAATCCCTGACCACCAGCTTTGCCCCAGGCTCACTTAGAGGCCCTGCCTCAAGGGAACAAGGTGGCGAGTGACAGAGAAGAACTCTTGATGGCCTTCTCTGGCTTCCATATGTGTGTATGGATGCCTATGCCCATACAAGTGTGCGTACCACATACACATATACCATAATCACACATATACAGAAGCGTTCACTGAAGCATTCTCTCCCTCTCTCTCTGCTCCCTCCCCCTTTGGGCACACACACGCACGCACACTTTTTGTTTTTAGATGGTAAAAGTTTTAAAATGTGTTGAGTACAAGTACCATATCAAAGGTGTGGTTTATAGTCTGTGGCGTTTCCTCCCCCCTCTCCCCCTTCTTCCCTCCTCCCCCTTCTCTCTTCTCTCTCTCCCTCTCCTTCCTCCCTCCCTCCCTCCCTTCCTTCCTTCCTTCCTTCCCTCCTTCCTTCCTTCCTTCCTTCCTGGAAGATGCCCTTTAAAGTATAAAGTTTGGGCTTGGAGAGATGGACTAGAGGCTAAGAACACTTGTTGCTTGTGCAGAAGCCTCAGTTTCTGTATCTGCCACCCATCTGGAGGCTCACAGGTGATAGAACTTAGTGGGGAAACCCCCACTCCATTCCCGATTCGGCATGCACCCAAAGAATCATGAATAGACCACCCTGATGTAATTACATGCGGTAGTTTAATGACGGAGCTCCGGACTGACATGCATCCCACACAGGAGATAATGGATGTCGGCCACGAGGCTCGAAAGCTAGGGGGTTTTATGGGGTAAGGGGCTTAGGGGTGTGGAATTCAGCATAGCGACACACTATTGGCTTATTCAAACATCAGCAGAAAAATTACATGTACGTGCAGGGTGTCAGAGTTCTGTGAGTTGTTGACTCAGTTCAGATAGCCCTGTTATGTCCTCACATCCCCTTTATCTTATGTTCAAGCTGTTACCAGGAATGTTTTAACTATGGGGCATACCCGGGTTTGTTTTTCTTTTTTCTCAGCCCCAGGCAGCCTCTAGGCTCACAAACAACCAGCAATTTCTGAGTACTTTATATGACTTACAGGTCTTGAAATTTCATCTTTCTTTCACCAGGCACCTGTAATTGGAGTTCCAGGGAATCCAGCGCCCCCTTCTGGCCTCTGAGCACCAGACACACACACGGTGCACAAACATAAAATAGAAATAAGCAAGTGAAAGCACAGAGCTGAGAGGTCCGAGCTCACCTGCCTTGTGGGTTGTCTGTGCCTTTGCTGCCACGGCCCCAAAATTGTTGCCTAGTTATGGAGATGTGCTCCTCTCTAAAAAAATATTTTATTCTATGCGTTTTGCCTACATGCTTGTCTGTGCACCACTTGTGTTCCTGGCACCCACAGAGCTCAGAAGACGGCATTGGATCCCCTGGAACTGGGGTTAAAGATGGTTGTGAGCTGCTATGTGGGTGCTGGAAATCAAACTCAAGTTCTTTAAGTGTGCCTAACCACTGAGCTATCTCTCCAGCCCTAAGATTTATAGTTTTAATTTTTTTATTTGAGACAGGGTCTCACTATGGAGCTGTGGCTGGTCTGAAATTGAGTCTTCCGGAAGAGCAGACAGTGCTCTTAATCACCGAGCCATCTCTCCAGCCTCTAGTTTTAATTCTTATATTGAGGTCTGTGACCTGCTGAAGCTTCACGTGCCACCACTCCCAGCCTGTGACTGTCGCCTCCTCTCACTCTGGGCGTGTGGGGCTAAACTCAGTAGATGTCATTTCCTGCGTTGCAGAACCTGCTGGCTAAGGGGAGAGAGATAGACACTAAACAGACAGCTGTTTAAATCTACAGTAGTCAGTAACGGATTGGATCATGTCTGTTCCAGGGTTTTCATTTGCTCTTTATTGCTATGGAATCAAACCCTAACTGAGTGGAATCAGGTCCCAGCCCCACTCTTGGCCATTCTCGGTCTCCTCCAGGGTCCCAGTCTAAGGTCTGCCTACTGTGGCCCAGATGGCTATCACAACCTTACCCTTTACATGTCCTCTGTCCAGCCTGCATGCTCCCTTGGGACCTTTAAGCCACTGTAGCAAACATGACTTCCTCTGGCACACCTTTCTTGGTCACTATCACTTTCCAAGCCATATTTCTTCTTCTTCTTCTCTTCTTCTTCTTCTTCTTCTTCTTCTTCTTCTTCTTCTTCTTCTTCTTCTTCTTCTTCTTCTTCTTCTTCTCCTCCTCCTCCTCCTCCTCTTCCTCCTCCTCCTCTTCCTCCTCCCCCTCCTCCTCCTCCTCCTTCCCCTCCCCTCCCCCTCCCCCTCCCCCTCCCCCTCCTTCTCCTTCTCCTTCTTCTTCTTTTCTTCTCACCATAATGGGCTGGAGAGATGGCTCAGTGGTTAAGAGGAGCACTGTCTGCTCTTCCAAAGGTCCAGAGTTCTATTTCCGGCAACCACATGGTGGCTCACAACCATCTGTAATGGGATCTGATGCCCTCTTCTGGTGGGTCTGAAGATAGTCACAGTGTACTCTTACAATAAATAAATCTTGAAAAAAAAATACCTTTATAGAATATTTAGGTATAGACTCCAAAGGGACAGCTAGGGGTAAAAGTTCATAGTAGAAGGCTTGCCTATCATGCACATGGTACTGGGTTCCATTCCCAGCATTACAACGAAGCAAAAGCTAATGTTGATACATAGGGCAGTGTGCACCCCTTCCATCCCCACCCCCATCCCGTGAGGCACACGTTGGGTACAGGAGCTGGAGAGTAGAGAGACTGTTCTTTCTCTTTAAGAGTACCTAGGCTCTGGGAGTCTGCAGCATTGTCCACGGCACCGGACTGGTGTCTTCATAGAGATAAATATCTTGAGAATCATCCTGCCAAGGGAACTAACAGATATCCCACCCCAGAGCTGGGCAGAGTTACACGTCCCAGTGTTGGAAGGACAGTCTGGAGACTCTGCAGAACCTGCTCAAATCTCTGTTTAGAAATGCCTTTTCTGTGCTTCTGAGGGACTGGCTTTGTCTTGTGGCAAGGCCATGAAATCCAGTGGCCTGAGCTCAGAGAGTCATCTGGTGGGAGTAGGTAGTTGTTGGTTTAACCCAGGAGCCTGCAAGGCCTGAGCTTGGAGGTGGACAAGATTGGGCTGGTCCCCTCCCACCTCCCCACGTAGTTCAGGTCCTCAGGTGCTGCCCTGGCAGAAGATATAGGGGTACAGGGATAAGAATGGCTGTGACTGACTGGAGGCACCTGAGTTCTTGGAGCCTGAGAGGGATGGCAGATGTCAGCAAGGGACTGAGGAGGGTCTGGTCTAGTTCCATCTGGCCTAGAGCCCTGCGGGTGCAGGCAGTTAATCTCTGAAGGCCAGAGTCGCCGCTTCTGGAGAGCAGGAACATTGAACTTTTCAATCACATTAATTTCCACAGGAAATTGTTGTCTTCCTTTTGTCCAAAGGTTAGTGATTTATATTTACCATCTTCTTAACTAGCCTTGAAATTTACTGTTGCTAGGTCACCACCAGCATCAATAAATTTCAGGTGTCGGCTGAGCAGAGCCAAGCCGCTTGGTCCTTGGAAGGGTGCATAACTAGCCCCCTTTAAAGGTTGGCTGTCTAGCTACAGTCCTCGTGCAAATGCCCCACAGAGGGGTGTCACCTACCTCCCGGGGGCGGGGGAATGAGGTAGGTGGAGATGGTTTTAGGGAAGTCTCATCAGACGTGCATGGTGCAGGCAGCTGACTTTGCTCTAAGTACATCACTGAAGGAGGCATGCTTCCAGCTATGGACGGGGCTGAGCCTGGAAGTGCTCAGGGTGCAGAGCAGGGGTCACATAGCATACCTGCTTACGGTGTTACCGGGTTAAACTTGGTGAATTCAGGTTGCAGCATTCTCTTGGCAGCATGGTGGAGGAGTGGCTGGAGTCAGGCAGCCTCCTGCCCCTGCTTCTGTCATTTTACCCAGTTCTTTTGTTATTATTATTATATTAAGGGAGGAGAGTGTCTCGTGTAACTCAGGCTGACTTTGAACCTGACCTTCCTCTCTAGCTAAGGACAACCTGGAACTTCCATTCCTCCTGCTGCCACCTCCGGAGAACTAGGGCCATTCTAGGTGTGCAACAGCGTGCTTAGTTATGCTCTGTGATCTGTGCATCTAAGCCAGGACCCCGAGCATGCTAGGCAGGCTGTCTGTCAACTGAGCTATGCCCTAAGCCCTCACAACTTCCCCCTTAAGCTCGTTCGCCCCCCCCCCCCATCTGTTCATAGAGCAGAACAGAGGCTAGCAAACGCCTTCTGTAGAGACAGACATAGTTTAGGCTCTGTGAGCCACCAATCTTTTTTGTAGGCAGTCATCTGTGAGATTACATCTGAAGGGAGCCATAGACAATAGATAGGGGGGGTAAGAACGGCTATGTGCTCATGTAGCTATTTATTTTGAGACGGGGTCTTATGTGGCAAAGGCTAGTCTCAAACTCACTACTTCTGATTCACTTTCCAAGTGCTGAGGAAGCAGACATGTTCTGCCGTGCTGCTGAAAGACTCCGAAAGGATCCCCTCGCTCAGGCCTCAGGACAATAGCGGACACCCAAGAACTCACGATAGACCGAGCTTGTTGCAAACCACATGAGGCTTTATTCGGGGAAAGCCAGAGCTCTGGGGACGACTCATATCCCACGCAGGGGTAGAGGAGTCGACCTCGAGGGGAAAGGGGTCCCAGTTTTTATAGGCCCTAAGTGGGGAAAGGAGAAGGGGGAGAGTAGGGGATTTCCAGATCTAAACAATGTCTATTCTCAAGAAATGGGTATGGGAGGGGTACAAGGAAAGAGTCTAATGAAGTTGCAGCAATGGGCACACACCTGGTCAGAACATTGGCAGACACACAGGTTCGAGGAGTGGCCAGAGCATTGTGCACCTCTATATTTCTAAATCAGTGAAGCTAGTTCTGCTAACACTGACATCTATCTTGCCAATTTCAGGGCTTCTGTGTCCTTTTACATTCTGTCAGGATCTTATACTGCGTGTATCATGCTGGGGATTGAAGCCATAGTCTTTTGTTTTGTTTTGTTTTGTTTTTCGAGTCAGGGTTTCTCTGTGTATCCTTGGCTGTCCTGGAACTCACTTTGTAGACCAGGCTGGCCTCGAACTCAGAAATCCACCTGCCTCTGCCTCCCAAGTGCTGGGATTAAAGGTGTGTGCCACCATGCCCTGCGAAGTCATAGTCTTACACATGCTAGGCCAACACTCTGCTAAATGCACTATATCCCAGATCCCTAACAAGACTCCATGTATACATGTGTGTACATGTGTGTGTGTACGTGTGCGTGTGTATACCTACATACCTCTACATGCATGCTCACATGTAGGATTGAACCCACAGCTTTATTTAGGCCAGGCAAGGTAGTTGCCACTGATCTATAGTTCCAGACATTTAATGAGACTTTTTGTAAATTTACAGGTATTTATTCTTTTTAAGATAGGGTTCTAGGCCATTTAGGACTATAGTAAGACCTTGTCGTCCCCCCCCCCCCCCAAAAAAAAAAAAAAGGAAGGAAGAAGTAATAGAGCTGGCTCTGTGGAGCCCTCAGCTTGAAGCCATTTTCTGGAACTGGAAAGGAGCCCATAGGTGATGCTGATCAAGCATGAGGACCTGAGTTCACATCCCCAGTTCCCCCAGCAACACTGGGCAGAGCTCACACAGATGTGATCCCAGGGTTAGGGAGAGGCAGAGACTGGGGGGTGGGGGGATGTGGGATCCTGGAGCTCTTTGGCTGGTCAGCCTAGATGAGTCTGTGAGCTCCAAGTGTACTGAAAGACTGTCTCCACAAACTAGGTAGCGAGTGGTTGAGAAAGATACGAAGGTTGACCTCTAGTTTCCACAGTGCACGTGCACATCACATGGACAAGCACATACACCATACACACATGACATCACATGGACAATCACATACACCATATACACATGACATCACATGGACAAGCACATACTCCATACACACATGGCATCACATGGACAAGCACATACACCATACACACATGGCATCACATGGACAAGCACATACTCCATACACACATGACATCACATGGACAAGCACATACTCCATACACACATGGCATCACATGGACAAGCACATACACCATACACACGACATTTAATGGACAAGCACATACACCATACACACATGGCATCATATGGACAAGCCCATACACCATACACACATGACATCACATGGACAATTACATACACCATACACATGTGACATCACATGGACAATTGCATACACCATTCACACATAACATTTAATGGACAAGCACATACACCATACACACATGGCATCACATGGACAAGCACACATACCATACACACATGGCATCACATGGACAAGCCCGTATACCATACACACATGCACCATGTTAGCTCACAGACCATAGAAAAACAGTGGGTTGGCTAGATGGCTCAGTGGGTTAAGACATTGGCTATCAAGGCTAATGACCTGGGTTTGATCCTCAGGATGCATGACGGAAGGAGATCCAGCTCTGACAGGTTGTCCTCTGACTGCCAGACTCACACCCCTTGGCACCCATGTCCCTTCCCATACAAAAAAAATAAATGTAATTTTTAAAAATGGAAGAAAAACAAATTGATTTAGTTCATAGATTCCCTGGCTCCCTGGGCTGGAAGGTGAATTAATTGTCTAGAAAGGGCACTCACTTTCTTGTCTTGAGATTCGAGTTACTAAAATATGGTGTCCTCATGTGGGTTTATCCGGCGATGCTGCGATACCTCCTCAGAGGCCTAGGAAAAGGCAGTTGGCTGGAAGGATGGAGCCACGTGGACACTGAGTGCTTGTTGGTTCCCGGCCCACAGCTCTAGATCGGCCAGAACCCCAGTCCTGCCTCTGGTGTTGACAGCCCTCATCTGTGTTTCAGAGAACAGACAAGGTGGGAAGGAAGCTGGGAAGCAACAGCCTGTGGTGATTCTCTTGGGCTGGGGAGGCTGCAGGGACAAGAACCTGGCCAAGTATAGTGCTATCTACCACAAAAGGGTGAGTACCGCGGGCAGGCAAGTGCTGCCCAGGGGGCGGGCTTCTGCTAACTGGGCTGCTTGGTGGGGGACTTTAAGCTTGGTTGCTTCACCTTTGGGCTGGAGCAAAAGTTGGTCACCTATGTGGCAGCCCTGGGTCTGTACAGAGAAGACCTATGAGGGAGACAGTGGGCTCACGGGACTTTGGTTCTGTGGGCAGACAGTCTGAGAAATAAAGTGGGTCGGTGGTCACAGGGAAGACAGAAGAAGTGCTGGGGGCAGGTGCAGGGACAGCCTCAGGGAAGGGTCCCCGCACCCCTGGCAACGAGAAGGTGGGCATGAAGAAAAAAAAAGCTTCCCAGTGGAAAACTTGATTTTTCTTAAAGAGAGTAACGCCAGCCTGTTTTATGCTGTAAGGAGCGTGTCCTGTGTACCTTTTGTCGAAACAGCTCTAGTCAGCTACTGTGTGCCGCCTGATGCCACCTCGTCATGTTACTACGTTTTCATTGCATACCGTGTACAGTCCATGCCCAGATACCCAAGTCGAATGTCCCCAAAGCATCTTACAGAGCAGATATGTCCAACCCTGGAGTCCAATCCATGTCGCACACTGCAGCTAACTCTTCTGTTCCCCCAGCCTCCCCATCCTTCCTTGTGCTTTAAAGCAGGCCTTGCTTTTGGCTTCCTGGGGAGACTGAGCTGCAAGGGGATAGTGTAAGAGTAGAATCCCACCTGCTGCGGGAGTGGGGGAGGCTAAAAGCCTCTCTGAGATGTTAGCGTTTGGGGGTGTGGGTGGCCTTCAGCAACCCCTTTCAGAATTTTCAGTGCCTCCATGGCTGGAAGCTCAGGGGTCTCTAAGAGCTGTGCCCACAGGTCTCCCCTCATTCCTGACAGGTGCCAGCTTTGTCACTTGAGATACTTTTTTTTTTTAAACTTCTAACATAACCTTTCGAGGTGGGTGTCATCCCAGTTATAGATGGGGGCACAGACAGAGAAAGAGGAAGTAAATTACTCTTTGCCCATTCAGTTAATAAGTGGCAGGGCCAGGAATTAAGTCCAGACCCGTCTGACCCCAGAGCCTGCCCAACTCAGATGCTCCTGACAGAGAGGCCCTTTGTCTCTAGAACAAATTAATTAGAGGAGGGGTTAAGACCCAGACAAGGTGGTGTCTGGTGCCTCTTCTAACTGACCTTCAAGGGGACCTGGCCAGAGGTATAAAGGTTCACTTGAGACAGGCAATAAGGGCTATGGAAGTTGAAAGTGAGCTTGGGCCTAGAATTTAGCATTTAAGGACAACATTTTCTGTATTTTGAATTTCTTTCATTATTGTTTTTTTATGTCCCTCTGTCTCTGTCTATCTGTCTCTCTCTTTCTGGTTTGGAATTTCAAGTTGAGCGTGAGAAGTGGTCCAAAGTCCAGGAATCAGATATAATTAAGGATCAGACCCCCAAATACAGTGTGGACTCTGTTTTCAGGGCCCTGCGACAGGGAAGGGGGAACAGGACTGTGATGTGGAGCTAGCTCATCTGCACCCTCTGGTGGTCAAGACTGGGACCTGCATGCCATCTCTTGCTCTTTTGGGGATGCCTATTTGTGTCTAGGAACTAAGGGCAAGGCACAGTGGTTGCAGCTTGGTGTACCTAAGCCCCAAGGCCTTAACTATGCAAGGTCTGAGAAAACAAGAGGGAAGATACTTTCTTTTGGTAGAATCAGATGTCTCCAAAGCATGTTCTTAGCTCCAGGCTTCAAATACCATCCCAGGCTGAAAAGTCTAGACAGCATGAAGCCCGGGGTTTTTGGAAACAGGCCTTGAGTGTACTTCCACTCCTGGGAGGCACCTATGCCTGCAGCTGGCAAGCTAGTTACAACAGAACCCTGTGGAAAGTAGGGCTACTGGGCTTCTTCGGCTAACCTGTGCGTGCGCTTGTCTCTCCAGGGCTGCATTGTGATCCGATACACGGCCCCCTGGCACATGGTCTTCTTCTCTGAGTCCTTGGGCATCCCTTCACTTCGCGTGATAGCCCAGAAACTGCTGGAGCTCCTCTTTGACTATGAGATTGAGCGGGAGCCTCTGCTCTTCCACGTCTTCAGCAATGCCGGCGTCATGCTCTACCGCTACGTGCTGGAGCTCCTACAGACCCACCAGCGCTTCCGCCATTTGCATGTGGTGGGCACCATCTTTGACAGTGGTCCTGGCGATAGCAACCTGATAGGGGCCCTGAGGGCTCTGGCAACCATCCTGGAGCGCCGACCTGCGGTGCTGCGCCTGTTGCTCCTGGCAGCATTTGCCCTGGTGGTGATCCTGTTTCACTTCCTGCTTGCTCCATTCACTGCCCTCTTCCACACCCACTTCTACGACAGGCTGCAGGACTCAGGCTCCTGCTGGCCTGAACTCTACCTCTACTCTAGAGCTGATAAGGTGGTCTCGGCCAGGGATGTGGAACGTATGGTAGAGGCACGCCTGGCTCACCAGGTCATGGTGCGTGGAGTGGACTTTGTGTCATCTGCGCATGTCAGCCACCTCCGAGACTATCCTACTTACTATACAAGTCTGTGTGTTGACTTCATGCATAATTGTGTCCAATGCTGAGGTCCCGCTCCGGAAATAAACGCCGACACCTCCCTTCAACCTTTATCTATCCTGGGGGCTACTAGCATGGCTTCGCCCTCCGATCCTGGGATGGGAGTGGTAGGGCAGGTCTCTGTGGGGCAGCCTTACAGTTACTTGGACAAGTGTGATAGGCTGCTGATTCCTACGGTGTTTGGTCTCTCTCTCTCTCTCTCTCCCTCTCTCTCTCTTTCCTCTCTGTTACGTGGATGGCTCCAAGCCCAGAATTGTATTAAAAAATAATGTGGGGTTGAGGAGGGAGCTCAGTTGGTAAAGTGCTGGCAGTATAATCATGAGTTCATTCCCAGAACTCACATTAAAGAGAAAGAAAGGAAAAGGAAAAGGAAAAGGAAAAAGAAAAAGCCAGGCATATTGGCACACACTTAAACTCCCAGCTCTGGGGAGGCAGATATAGGCAGGTGCCCGGGGCTCACTGAGCCTACTTAGTGAGCCTCAGGCCTGAGAGAGAGGACCTGTCTCAAGCAGCAAAGTGACAGTGTCTGAGGAGCTGTGCCCTAGGTGACCTCTGGCCTCCACAAGCATTTGCACACAAGTATGCCTGCACACATACAAGCACACATGGAGCTTGTGGTAAGAACCTTAACATAGGAGTTGTTCTTAGTCCAAAGTCCCATATGTCCAGTCGGTGACCCTGCGTGTTAACCATAGGTGTACGGCACCCATACATACAACTCTTATAGCTGATTTCTAGTTCTTGGCTATTTTGCATATCCTAGAACTTAAGGATCTTGGATAATGGAAATGTTTTGTTTTGTTTCAAGATAGGGTCTCTCTCAATGTCGTCTTGGCTACCCTGAAACTTGCTCTGTAGACCAGTGTGGCCTTGAACTCACAGATCCGCTTGGCCCTGCCTCCAAAGTGCTGGTGTTAAAGGCCTGTGCCACCCCACCTGGCTAGGTAATTGAAATTTTATACTTGTTCTCAGAATTAAGTTTTGGTGTGGGGAGGGGGAATGAGTGTGTGTCTGTGTGTCTGTGTGTCTTGTAGCCCAGGCTGCCTCAATCTCACTATGTAGCTGAGGATGATTTTGAGCTTGGGAGTCTCTGCCTCCCAGGTACTGGGATAACAGCCTATGCTAGCGTGCCTGCTTTGAATTTTGAGTTCGTGCCTGGAAGGTGCTGCAGAGTAGCAGAGGGAGGCTGGGGAGCAGGTCTGTGACCCCGCTCGCTGCAAGGACATAGCCCCGCAGTGGGAAGCCTTGTTCCTGCTTGGGCCTGAACCCAGAGAGGCTGTCTCTTGACCTTACAGTCTGGGGATCTGAGGCAGACAGCAGCGAGAGCTGAGGATTTGGGTATCTGGGGCCTGGGGCCTGCTTGGTGCCACAACACTTTGTTAGGGAGCTGCCGAATTAGAGGGATTTGGTGGCTGTGTATTTAAGGGGAGGACAATGTGCGTGTGGGGCAGAATGGCTGCCATGCTCAAAGGGAGGGAGAATGCAATGATTCTTGTCTTGGAAGGCAGAACCAGGGTTCTCAGGCCAAAACACCACTTTCATTTCTCATATAGTCCCACTCAGTACCCTCCAGCAGCAAAGATGGCCGTACTCAGTTGTACCACCTACTGTGCTGAAAGTCACAGCTGCACAATTTGCGCACATAGTAGGTTAGGTAGTCAAATAGTTGTTGATTGAATGAACTTTCTGTGATCAAGGGTCTTGGGTTTGAGAGAAGGGCTTTCAGAGTTTGGCAGGCAGTTTGAAATCTGTGGGTGGGAAACTTCTAATATTCTCGGGGCAGTAGATCCCCAAGTCTCCAGGGGCCAGCTGTCTCCTCCCGGCCTCAACCTCTGAGCTTCTCTGCTACTTTTCTGCTTCCTTGGAGATATGCTTACATCCCTAGCCATGGCCAACAGGTGGCAGTGTTGCCTGTGCCATGAGATAGCTTAAAGCATGCTTTGGTGGAATGAATGCCCTGTTAAATGTGCCAGGTTAGAGAGTGTATGCCCCCCAACCCTCGAGTTTGGGGTAAGCAGCTGTCGAGGGCCCGATGAGTCCAGGGCAGGGGAAAGGGAGAGCAGAGACATGAGACACATCTGGCTGCTCAGAACTGACCGCTGAGACAGATCACCTCTTCACAGGCATCAGAGGGCTGCTTCACTTTGCACTGGAGGCCAGGTAGGCTGGATTTCCAGCCTACCAGCAGTGCTCAGGATATTCGGTGGCACCCAGCAGGGCATGAGGACCATGAAGGGGCTCTTCCAGATTCCAAGACAGTGGGCTTGCAAAGGGAAGCAGGGGCTGCCAACTAGACCAGATTGCTGTGGTTTTGCAGGCACCCCAAAAAGAAGTCCCCCCGAGTCTGAGCAACCATCTTTTTCTCACATTTCTCTGGTGAGGGCTTTCCTGAACCCTCTGCCAGGAAGCATCCAGCTACTTCACTGGCAGTGGGGAGCTGTCGAGCTAACAAGGTGCTCTGAGTCCTGGCAGCTAAGAGCAGTCCTTTACTTGAAGGTCTGCTTTTACCTGAGGATCTAGGCAGGAATTATCCCAGGCTACCCCTATTCCCTGGAACTCAGATGATCTATGGCACATTTCAGGAGACTGAAAGGTAAGAGAGACCCAGAGCTTGTGTGACTTGTCTGTAGCTGCTTCTGCCCTAGGTTGGGGACTAGAGCTTACATCCCCTCTGTACCCCAAGCTCTGACCTCTTTTGTGATTAATGAGCTGACGATTCTACATCGATAAGGAATTAACCTAGAGCCCCTACCCATCAATAGCCAGGAGCCCAGATCCTCAGCCCTACCCCCCACACCTGCTGGGATGCTTCCGGATGCCACCCCCCACCCATGACTTCACACACTGCAGTGTAACGCTGCACAGGATGACCCTCTCAACTGGCTCAGCCACCACCTTCCCAGAAGATCTTCAAACACAGACAGCAGCTTGTTTATACTGTTTTAATCCATGTCAAATGTAGTTTACAAAGGGAAAGGGCAAGTACCTTTGTATAGACACATAGATACAGACACAGCATCACACCATAGGGCCACAGGAGGGCAGGGAGCACGGCTACCGCAGGCTGGGCAGCCAGGCACCCTCAGTCAGCCAGCCCAACTGCAGCCTCTGTTCCTGCTCGGTCCCATTCTACCCTGCCCCCAGCTCCTCATGAGCCGCCCCATGAGCTAAGACTAAGGAGGGGATCAGACCCCTTGGGGCACACGCCCCATGTCTGGGAGAAGAAATATACACCACTGAACACCGAGCACATGGGAAAGGGACAGGATGCCATGGCAGAGGCAGGCACCCTAAGAGGTGGCTGAGCCAAGCTCCCAGCCAGCTCTGAAGGGGCACTGCTTCCAGGAGTCATTAAAAAAGAAGAAAATCATACAACCAAAGGGGAGGTGGTAGAGGGCAAAGTGTCCCATTTATACACAACATTGTAAACATACACAGTCTATATTACATGTGCTTCAGTCTGGTGTTTGTGTGTCTGTCGGTCAGTCAGTCTAGGGGATGGATCTCAGGAGCCGAGCCGTGCCCTGCTATGCTTCCCAAACCATCCTGGAAGCAGAGCCCAAAGAGGCATGGTCCCCAAGTTCAGAAGAACAAGCAGGCAGGGCTGTCCCACTGCGGCTCCAGAGTCCTCTATGTGTGTTTGGGTGTGTATGTGCATGTATGTACAAGGGGAACCTGTGTGAGAGTATGTACAAGGGGAGAGGGAGTCACTGTCACAGAGGCTGGGCAGGGGCGTTGCTCGAGGCAAGGCCTGCCTAGACAGCTAGCTCATAAGTAGATCCTCCGCAGGTCTCCGGGGGCTGTGATGGTGTTGCACTGAGGGCAGAGCTTCTTGGCACCCTGAAGAGAGAAGAAAGGGGAGGGCTCAGAACGGCATGCCATGTTTGTACACATGGGCACCAGGCCTGCAGCCATTTTTTCCCGCATCAGTTTGTGCTGGGCCCTCATTCTTGTCAGCCAGGCTAGGGATGCATGGGTTGCTTCTGAGCAGGCAGACATGCTCCTGTGTTGGGGAGACGCCAGGATCAAACCGCCTGGCCGGCCCCACAGCAGGAGCCCGGGTAATGAGAACAAGGCTGGGTCCAGCTGTGGCTGCCTGGCCCTAACGAGATTACATGCGGCCTTTGATCAGGACACAGAGCCCACGTCCGGGCCTTTTATTGCTGTCTCCGGGCGACATTTTAATGGCTGCTCCCGAGTTAAGAACAGGGCAGGAGCAGAAGGAGCTTAGTAATGGGAGGGGGAGGGGCAGAGGCCCTCCTCGTCTGGCTTATCCACTCACTACCAGCATCTTTCTGACAGGGGTGGGAAGGAGGGCACCTGCAGTGAGTGCGTGGAGGGTAGAACTGAATAAACCTTCAATGAGGGTGCAGACAACACATTCAACTTGGGGGTGAATTCCTGACTTCAGGCTGTTCCTTGCCTCCCCCAAGCAGGTGCAATCAGAATGTGAACATCTGGACAGTGCCACTAACAGCTGCCCACCCACTCAGTCTAACGCCACCTCGCCACCTCACCAGAGTCCGCAGCCAACACTCTTCACAGTGCACATGCCAACACTGGATCGACGTCAGAGGCATCGAGTAAGAGTCCTAGGGAGGAGGTGGGCAGAGAAAGGGTCGCTGAAGTATGCTCACCCTCTGAAGGCCGCTTTCTAAGCCCACAGGGCACTGAGCTGACCGAGAGCACGCCTTGACTCCTTCCTACTTACCATGCAGATGAGGCATTTGTATCGGTCCCCCCGAGATAGCTGCCGTTCAAGCTCCCGGACCCGAGCCTTCAGAGCCTCAAATGTAGTTACAGCTGACTCTTCGGTGATTCTGTAAAGACAACACACAGGGTAGGAGGGTGGAGGTAGAACCTTAGACCCAGAATCCCACGGAGAATCTCTTCTCAACATCTCCACTTGCCAACCACTCCCAGGGGAGAGCTAGGATCCGCCCTTGCACATCACCTGATCAGTATCTAAGGCAGGTGCTTGGCAACAGCCAGCAACCTACTGGTCTTCAATCAGCCTGTTTTCAGTCGGCTCTTAACACACCACTACGCTGGGGCCTTTATGGATTTCTTTGGTTTTTTTGTTTTTTCTTTTTAAAGATTGGTCTAACTGGCCAGGTGGTGGCAGCGCATGTCTTTAATCCCAGCACTTGGGAGACAGAGGCAGGCAGATCTCTACGAGTTTGAGGCCAGCTTGGTTAACAGAGACAGCTCCAGGACAACCAGGGCTCTGTTACACTGAGAAACTGTGTCTCGAAAACAAACAAAACAAAAAACCCACAAAAACCAACAAAACAAACACAAAATCAAAACCCTGGTCTCCTAGATATGGTGGTACATGTCTTTGATCTCTGTGGGTTTTAAATGGTCTACAAGGGAGTCCCAGGACAACAACCAAAGCTACACGGTGACACCCTGTCCCCAAATAAAACAAACAAAAAACAACTCCAAACAGCCCAGGCTGACCTCAACCCCTCGTCTAGTCTACAGGGGTAGTTCCAGGACAGCCAGGACTATACAAAGAAACTCTATCTTGAACAACAAAGAAAACAAAATTTAATTTTAAGCACATAGGTGTTGTGCCTGTGGAGTCCAGAAGAGGGCATCAGGATCCCTTGCAACTGGAGTTACACATGGTTCTGAGCTGCCAGGTAGGTGCTGGGAACTGAACCCCAGTCCTCAGAGCAGCCAGTGCGCTCCACACATTGGGCTCTCTGGGCCCCCCATTTTTTTAGATGAACATATAAAGTTTAAGATTTTATCATGGCATTTTTAAAAAGTACGTCCTGCCCTTCCTTCTGAGTGCTGGGAGTCTATCTAGGGCTTTTAATATTGGAAGGCATTTGTCCAACTGAGCTGCACCCCCTGCTCCTCATCCTTATGGTTTCTAGGGATCACTTTACTAACATAAACTCAGCAAGAGTTCCCTCAAGGCAGAGGCTCACTTGCCTAAACACATTATCAGTGACTATTTACTAGTGACATAAGTCCTAAGTGGGACACATGAGCATGAGAAAACATGCCGGTCTTCTTTTAGGGAAAGAAGAGATGCAGGCACAGCATGAACAAGGAGTACTTAGCACCGGTGAACAAGGAGTACTTAGCACCTTTCCAAGGACCCTCCCAACCCTCCAAACCGCAGGAGAACAAGCAATGGTACTGGGAATGTGCCCTAGGAAATGACAATGCTAAACAAACAGCTAAAATCTACTAAGTACTTATTAACTGCCGGGCTTCTTACCAATTATTTAGACTTCCCAAAACCCTGTGAGAAGATGCTCGCCTTACATGTGAAGAACTGAGGTAGCCTGCCCAGGCTGTGGCAGACCAAGTCCATACTGCTTACAAGGAGATGTGGCTCCAGGCCAAGGAAAGCTAGAACAAATGACAAGCAGCCCACGAGCCCTAGCAGGCTAGTGGCAAGCAAGCACAGAGTGAAGCCACTCCTCCAGCCAGCAGCAGGAACCTGTTCTGAGCAACTGGGGTAAGGGGTGGGCTCTGACAGAATGAGGGAGGTTTCAAAGTCGCACTCCATTATGACTGGACTGAGGTGGTATTCTGGAGCAAGGGGGTATTCAGCAAGCATGGGGACAACGTGTTCACAAAGCTGCAGAACTTACAGGTGGTCTGTGACTACTGGACACAACTGTCAGAAGAAAGTATATATAGGCAAGATCATGAGAACATGTTTATTGTTTTGTCTCATTGCATACCCCAGGCTAACCTCAAATTTAATATTCAGTTTAGGTTAGCCTCAAACTCAGATTACAGGAATGGACTACCATGCCTAGTTGGTAGTAGTAGTATTTAATGTACAACAAATTTCGATCTCTATTTTTTTTTTTTTAGTATATCAGCAGCAATACAGAATGCGTCTCTCTGGTGGCTGTACACAATGGGCCCATATCCTCCGTCTCCAGGAACACCCAAAGGGTTTATGCCAGCTCTTTAGTGCTGGCAGGTTCCCTGGAGCTCCTTGCTCAATCTCAAGGCTCTGGGAAGCCATTATCCTCCTCTCCCGCGTTAGCACTCAGAGGCAGGTGGATTTCTGAGTTCGAGGCCAGCCTGGTCTACAGAGTGAGTTCCAGGACAGCCAGGGCTACACAGAGAAACCCTATCTTGAAAAACAAAAACAAAATAAACAAACAAAAACCAACTGGCTTCTTTGGCAACCTGCTCAATGCTATCCGGACCATCCCTGTGGTACTGACCACCCCTGTGTGGACTGGCACTCTTTCAACACAGAGGAGGAGCCATGCTTTCCCAGTTTTCTAAGGTCAGCCCCGAGCCCTGCAGAGCCACACAGAGGGCAATCCGTCTGGTGCAATACCATGGCTGGCATGGCTGTGAGCTTTTTCTGAGCCCCTTTAGGGCATGGATGTTGTGGTCAGACTCCTGGAGGAAGAAGCCCTGGCTCCTTTTGTCCCCCTTCTTGGGTATAAAACGGACCTAGGGCTGGAACCTGTACTTGGTGAACGAGGATGTCCTGGGGACTGAAAAGAATCCATCTTGGTGGATCTGGCGGAAACCTCTGTATATATAGCAGAAATCAGCCCCCACCTTGTCCTCGAGTGCCCCGCCCACTGGTGCCTGTGCTCACACAGGTGGACAGGAAAGCTGGCGTCCCCAGCCTTGGGTGGGTGGCACCTGCATGGATGGCCACTGCCATGGCCCCTGCCTCCCCCTCAGGCGCCATCCTTGATTAATGATCTTGTCTTTCTGATTTATGAGCAGCCCCTCCAGACGAGGGTGGGAGCCTCTTACAGCCCCGCCCGCCCTGCTCAGCTGGAGTAGGAGAGAATTATTAAATAAACATCCATACGTCACCCCCCCTCCCTAAGCTGGTTGCACCGAATCCGTATGGCCCGCTCCGGCGCTGACACGGAGCAGCTGCGGTGATTCATGGGCAGCCGGGCCCTGCGCTGCGGCCCATACATCATGCCAGCAGCACTTGCGGCCCCGGCCGAGATAAACTGATCAAGCACAACGGGCTGGAATGAATTTATGACAACACAAAATGGAGGGAAACAAATGGGAGGTGACCCAGGCCACTGACCCAGCCCTGCACTGGCCTGCAAGCCACCCTTCTGGCAGGAGGCAAGATGGAACACTGGCCCTAGAATGAAGAGGCTACCCTTTAACCCTAGGCAACCTATCCTCCAGTTGGAGGGAGGGGCAGGTTCAGAGAGAAACAGAGGCCAACGGCAGCCACTCCAGGCAGCACACACTGGACAACCGCACCTCCCAGGGCCAGCATTGGAAAACCGTACCTCCAGCGGCCAACACTGGACAACCGCACCTCCGGGGGCCAGCACTGGGCCTTGGCAGGCTTCTGGAAAGGTAGTGGGATGGCCAGCTGACATCAGATCCCTGCAGTGCTGTCCAGCAGCACTGGGTAAAGTCACAATGGGTCTCCTTTTCCTCTGCTGGAGAACCCTGGCCAAAATTCCTACTGGAAGTGATGAGACCCACTGCTCCTGCCTAAAACCTGCTGCAAGCGCCACCCGGGACAAGAAAAATGAAACCAATTTAGCTCCCGATTAAGAAACAGAAACTGGAGATGAATCAAATGCACTGGCTGGGCCGGGCGGCCATACATCACGTTCCTCAGCGGGGGCAGCTACAGCGGGCAGGAAAGTACTGTTTGTTCCTCTCCACCAAGGCTCCCAGGGCCATGGCCCAGTGATCAATTCACAGAGTCACGCTTAGCACCAGCTGGGCTCCACAGCCGGCTGTGCGCCCAGGGCAGCAGCGCTGAGCTGTACTCAGAGGGCCAGAAGCCCTGGCAGCAGGCCTTCCTGCTTATAAAGGGCCCCTTTCCCAACCAACCACACTTACTTCTCAATGTCGCTGTTCTTGCAGGTCTTCTGCATGGCCTCCTGCTTGCTGCCTTCACCATTGCTGGTGGATGGCATCTCTGTAGGGACAAAGTTCAACTCACACTCTGGCTAGATGAACAGCACAGGTGAGTGCAAGGACTGAGACAGTCACCACCATCTAAAGATGTTCTCTCCCACCCCCAATCCTGCTAACCTGGGTCAGGACTTACCATCACTGGCCCATTTAGAGAACTCAGGTGTGATGCGGGTGCTCGGAGGGCCACCACTAGAGGAAAGGAAGGAGAGAGAACTAAGTGAGGCTGCAGGAGAGCCGAGCCCTGCCTCCAGCGATCCCTCCATACACACTGGCCACGCCTCTGCCCACACTTGCTTTAGGACTGCGCCCCGGAGTGCCTCTCTCTCCTTGGCTTCACCAGGCTCTTCTCCTGTGCACGGGATGACATCAGCCTCCGTGTATCTGGCATGGTGGTCAAGGACAATAGACCCAAGGTTGCAGTAGGACACAAGGGCTCTGAATGCTCAGGAGTGCCCCTGCCCCCTGAAAGCTGTGACTGGCTCCAGGAGTATGATTACATTTTAGAGGCACCAGCTACTTTTGTTACTGCTGGCTTGCCCCACTTTGCCCCAAGGATACTGTGGTTTCCCATACTCCAGTGTGTCATCTCCATCCACATCCAGGTCAGCGTCACTGTCTGGGTTCTCTTTGCCACTGCACATGACGAAGCCGGAGCCTGTGGGAAGCAGAATGTTAAGAAGGGCCAGAGGCCAGGAACTAGCCCAGGGGTGCCCTTCCTGCTGCTCCCAGGTGGGAATTAGTTCGGAGATGAGACAGAGTGACGTCCAAGCAGACACTCAGGTGATTACTGGTTACTTCCAACCCCTTTCTCTGTACTCCTCCCTAGCCTTTAAATGTACGCATGGAGCTTCAGGTTGTCTCTGCTCATAGACTCACATTCACACACTACTAGAGGACGCTGTGACAGGCCTCCTATATATCTGTTTTCCAGTTCCAGGAAGAGCAACAAGAGGGTAGAGAAACTCAGATCCAAAAGGTCATCCCAGCTAGGACCTGAGCATCCTTCTATCTCAACTGTCTAGCTTGAGAGCCATTAGAGAGGAAAAAAAGCTGGCTAAGGCCAATCAGAGCCATAGAGTAGGACCCCCCAGCCAACATCCTGATTTGGGCCACTAGGTCCTTTGCCAGCAAAAACACCAGGCAGCTGTTCAAATATTTGGTGTCTGAAGCGCCTGACATTAATTATTCATCTCCACCTCACACAGCCCAGATTCCTGGACAAGTGCAGTTAGAAAGGGATTAGAAAGGGAGACACGGGAGGAGCACACGCACGATGCCTCAGGGTAGCCTCGAAGGCAGCTAGGCTGGGCATGGAAGGCTGAGGCCAGAGGCTGTTGATCCCCAGAGGGCATTTGGCACAACCAAATGCAGACTCTTGGCTAATGTAAAGGATGAGCTACTAAGGCCTTACCAAGCCTGTTTAATTCGCCAAGTGGCCTCTGACTCCCGGAACATTTCCTCATAGGCCAAGGTCAGAGACCAAAGAGCTGTCCCTGCATTTTTGTCCTTGTGGGTCTCAGGTGACATCTTACTAGCCGGACCAGCAGTTCTGCCAGGGACAAAGGAAATGAAGGGCTTTTCCCAAAAGGGTTAGAAGCATCATCTTTTGCATCAAAGAGGAAGCTCAGAGCTCTGCCCAGTCATCTCAGGAATGTGTTCTTTCTGCCTCAGTCCAATGACTTCTGCTCGTATCCATCAATGGCTCCCAATGCATACACCAATCAGGCCAGGCTCCAACCTGGTCACTTTGCTCCAGAACTCCTGTGTGGTGTGCAGACACGAAGACTGCCTGCCATGTCTTAGACACAGCTAACAACTTCCCCTCATGCTGTTCAGTACACCAGGATGTCCTTTCTGACAGTCCTTTTCCCTGACTCTTCCCCTTTATCCCTCAGTCTATGGTCTAAGATTCATTCCAGCCAGCTACCCCTGAAGCTAGTCAGTGCCTGGGCTCTATCTTCCTGACAGTCCTCATTTGGCGCCTACCCAGAGGGACTGACACACTTGAGGCAGCAGGCAGGTCAGCTGCAGAGCCATTAAGCTGAGAAAACACCAAGTTACAGCTCTGTCTCCTATTCACAGCCAGGTGTCCTGACAAGCAATTCCCACCCTGAGGGTGAGTGGCACCTCTATAAACCCTCTGACAGTTTGGGAGACAAACTCCGCCATCAATCAGAATGTAGCTATCAGGTTCACTTACAGCCTGTACCCCATAAGCCCTGCCAAACCCCACCAGCTTCCAGCCCCAAGTGCATGCAACTCAGCAGCAGCCTCGTATGCCCTGCCAGCCCAGCTTAGCCACTCGTGTGGTGGGAAAAATTAAAGAGTCTTTAGTACCACCTCTGAGCTCAAACGCTTTCCTCTTGCTGAAGGAATGACCTTTCACCTCCTACATTCTTTCACCTTTTGGAGGCCACCCTCTCTGGCCTGGTATGAACAGTTTCAGGATCTGGTCCCCATCCTCCGGGTGCTTGAGTGGCCCCTTCCTTGATGTCCAACTCTCAGATCATATTTACTGTGCCAATACTGTTCCTTACCACACTGCAAACTTCAAGGGTCACAAGCCTGACTCCACTCAGCGTCATCGACAACACACACCACAGCAGCACTGGCTGAATACTTGTGAACCTGGCACCACGAGGAAGACCAGGCCTCGTTGGTTAGTGCCCAGAGAAATTTATCAAGTCTTGCCCCAGTTTGGCAGCAACCTTCTGTTCTCACTAAGGAGCAAAAAGGGCGGGCATGATTCGTCTAAGAAAAGGCCTGTCTGCCTCTGGCCTGAGCAGTCTTCTACTGATACTCATTCCATCCCCCAGCTGAGACAGATGTGGGGAACCTCTCCCTATCCCCACAGGTGTTCCCAACAGGCTGCCACCACCAATTTTACTCCGGTACCAGCCCCAACCTGCTTCAACCTCCTTCCCAGCACATTAAACTTTATTTTCTTAATGAAATGTCACTTGCTGACTTCTGGCAGAATCATAATAAAAAGAAACGGCCATAAAGCCATTTTATGCCGAAAGCAACCGTGCCAGCTTGCCCCTCCTCCATCTTGGAGAGGAAGCTCCACTGTCATTTTATGTTCTCAGCTGCTGGAGTATCCCAAGCCAGTACTCAGAAGCAAGATGGCACAGACAGCTCCCTTCCAAGTCTCTGGCCCCTCTTCCATGAGCTCCAGGAAGGGCAGGCAAGCTGCTGCTCCTGCTGCTGCTACGCAGCAAGCAACTTGGTCCCTAGGACCTCCAAGACGGTCCAGACCAGCTGCTGGTCACCAGGGAGGCCCCTCTGCGATGGTTCTGCTCCAGATGAAAGGGACAAAATGGCTGGCAAACTAAGTCTGATGGGCAACAGTGCCTGGCACCGTTCCCTTCCCTTGAGTGAACGCCTGCAGCCCAGCTAAGTGCCAAAATGATATGTAAGTCTAAATTTTATGAAAATGATCCTGCTCCCATAAACTCATTTCTTCCTGAGCCACTGAGGGGGGGGGAGAATCAGTGTTAATTTAATCAATTGATCAAATGATCGATTGAGAAACTGGATATGCCCGTTTACTGGGGGCAGTAACATCCTGGAACCTGAAACCACACACACACAAAAAAGAACCATTGATTTCCTCACCTGCTGCTCCCAGCCAAACCAGAGCCTGGGAAGAAAGGAAAGTCTTGGGGCTTCTAGAGCCCAGTGCTTGCCTACAGGGAGGGCAGGGGCAGCAGCTTCCGGGGAGTTTTACACTGGAATTAGTTACAGATGCAGTTACGGTGTCTTGTGTAAACGCCATCGATTGGGGAGCTGACAGTCTGGGGAGCTACGATGCGGGACAATCAATCGGCCTGCAGTGTCACCTGCCACCTCGCTGAACAGTTGACAATGCAATTATCCAGTGTGGAGGCAGGGAGTTGGCGTGTGTCAAACGCACTTAGCCACTTTCCGGGCCTTCTCGATAACGCGTTTCACTGCCTCACATCAGGAGAGTCACAGAGACAGACGCCGCTTAAACCATTGATACTTGCTCTTTCTGCCAACACTCCCTCTGTTCCCGCTTAACAATTGTGTTCCAAAAGGTGATTAAATCCTGTCCAGTGCCACAGGGGACAGAAGAAGCCTTGCTCCTAGCCACACCCCTCCCAACAGGCAGCCATCATAAATGGAAGGAGGTGGAGAGTGAGAAGGCAGCCACCTATACCTTCCTTCCATTCCAAACCCGTTTCCAGTGGTACTGTTGCAACACGTGTCACCCACAGGGCTAGGAGCACAGTGGCAATCAGACATTTTTGGCAACTAGGGCTCACATCTTGGCCCATACCTGTGGAGTCACACCTTGCACACTCTTGTTTCATAATCTGTTGGTTACCTTATCAACAGTTATTAAAAAGAACTGTGCTGAAGCTGCCTCTAGCTGCTGTTCTCTCATAATCGCAGGGTGCTTAGACCCAGCCTTAATCTAAGACAAGAGACCCTAGGCAAGATCTGGCGGGGCAGCAGCCCTCATAACCACTACCTTAGCACCCTCCCCACCCCAAGACACACACAGACTTTGTATCTCTGGCTGGTCTAGAACCAACTATGTAGACCAAGGTGGCCTTGGAATTAGAGACCCATTTGTGTCTGCATCAGGAGCGCTGGGATTGAGAAGAGAAATACTGTCTCTAACCTACGTCACCCTGAAAGGGGCTTCAGCCAGGGCTCAAAGACAAAGGTGCACACACTTGCCACTTCCTGAGCATCATCCTGGGAAGTGAACCATCTTACCACTCCTGGCCCACAACATAACAGCCACCTTATTTAAAACTAATCTTTTCCACATCCTTTTGAGCAGACTGATCCTTCTAGTTGTACTGAGTTCTGGCTTCCCCAAGTCTGGACAAGTGAATTCTTACTGGCAACCGATACAAGGGAGGACTTACAGCCCAGCACCCCACACCTCTAAGACAGAGGAGGTAGGGAATAAGAGGAAAATCGAGCCCTTACTCATTGGTCACATGGCTCCTTGAGGATGGAGGTCACATGGTCACAGTTATCCCAAGGCTGCCTCCCTTGTGGCCCATTTCTCTAGCCTGAAGACATCTCTTCTGCCTAGGTTTGGCAGAGTATCCCAGAAAAGCACCTTTTACCCTAATTGTTGTATCTTTAGATGAAGCACTGGGCCCTGGGTTCTGCCCATATGCAACACCACGAGCAGTGCAAAAGACCTGAGGTTTCAAGTGAGCAGGCGGCAGCGGAGTGCACAGCCCAGAGTGCTCTGAGACCCGAGGGTCAGACGAGCTGCTCTCTACAAGACTTTCCTCATTTCCCCAGGCTTTATTTCTGTTTCTTAATCTGTTTGTACTGGGAGGCAGAGGCAGATGAAACTCGAGTCTGAGGCCAGTGTGGTCTACACAGCGAGTTCCAGGTCAGCTGGGGTGACATAGTGAGATCTCCTCTCTAAATAAATAAGAATCTATTTGTAGACCGACCTCCCTCGACGTTCTCTTGCTCTCTTTTGTCCTGAGACATTGACCCTCCTTGTCATTAACCCCAGGCTCTCAAGCTCACAGCCTGTTCTTCTGAGCCAAGTGTCTTCACCATGACTCTTGCTAGACCACTGCCTAGATTACATTCAAGGCAGCCGGTCTGACCATGTAGGAAGCTCTGTTGAGGATGACGAGGGGACCCTAGTCTGGGAGGGGGGACAGAGGAATGAAGGGATGCAGGGACTTATCACAGTTCTTCAACTCTTTCATATCTAACAAGGACAGCAATCTCTGCTGTCAGCATGCACAGGACGGCTTAAATGGGCCTCGCTACTCTCCTGCTCATCCTGCCTCTGCCTCCCTCTCTGAAGTCGGCCGGGCAGCTTCTTCGGCTGGCGTTATCACTCCCTCTAACCGGTCTTGGCAGGCAATCTAATTCCTCCTGAAAAGGTCACCGCCATTTTAACTGCCTTTCAATCACATTAAGCAGGAGCTGCCCAGCTTGCGGCCCAGCCCGCCCGGCGGCGATCAATGCACTGCACTGACACCAGCAGCCTGGCAGGGCCACACCCAACCCCCCCCCCCAAGAGTTGGGCCTATTGGTCCTGGCCAGGGAGGGTCGGCTGACAGATGGCCAGCTTTTGCAGATGGGCTTCAGGGGCAGAGGCAGTCAGGATCAGCCAGGGCCTCTCTTTGATAGCCCCTCCCATTGAGGAGGCTCCACTTTCTGCCTCGTGGCCCCCGCTGATCTCGCTGTAAAACAGCCTTTCAAGTTAGCCTGTCTTTTGACTGCACTAAGCTGTTTAAGAGGCGGCAGCAGCTTCTATCAGGAAAGCTGGAGCAATTCTCTGCAGATAAAGGCCCCTCCGGCCCCATTCCCTCTTCAAGTCTCATTCTCGCTCTCCAAATCGCTCAAAGAAAAGCCCTCTTTGAACTCTCCTCAGGAATTCTTGAAAGGATCAACCTCGCAGTGTAAACACACCCAGAAAGATGATACCTACCCGAGGCCCGAGAGCCTCTGACACCCATCTGCTGGCACATCCCATGCAGAAATGGCTTTGCTTAAGCAGTGGGCCCTGTGCAGCCTGACCCATTCAGACACTCCAGGAGCCCAAGAGCCACAGGGTCCTGTTCCTTGCCAAGAAACCTAAGCAGCAGCTGCAGTTGGTGTGAACAGTTGCAACTGACAGCAGAGCTAATCTAGAACAGCCTTCCAGAACTGACTCAGCAAGACTGCCTTCTAAACCTGGTCACACACCCTAGCATCCATGTGCCTCATTCCTGGGCTCATGAGCGCCATCCTTCATTCTTGAGAGGCTTCAGACCTGCTAGAGCCCCAGGACAGAAATGCTCTGTGCAATGACAACTAAGGCTGCTTACCTAGGGGGTGGCAACAGTTTGGTTTAACCCTCCTGATTTACGCTCTGACTTGTCTTCAGACTGGTGGGCACCATGCAACAAGCTCAGAGGCACAGTGCCCATCTGCACTGGATGGCACTGCAGAGACTTGATCTCACCGGAGACCAGGTGTCATGGCTCTACGGAGGCAAAGGCCCTCCTTCGAGCCTGCTGAGAGATCCCCCAAAGACCACACACAGTGGCCATCTCAAGGGTGTTGCCCAGAAAAACAGGAGGCAGATGGGATGCAGCCTGGCTCTCTTAATGACCACAAACTGCAGTGCCAGCTGTGCTTTACACAGAAAGAGTTAGAAGCCAAGAAGCAGGTACCTCTTTCTCTTGCCCATGGTGACAGAGCTTGACAAGAGGACACTGACCCTGGGCACCTAACCAATTCTTCTGTCTCATCTAGGGAGCCAACCCTTGTCTCAGGAGCTAGGAAGGGAGCAGAGACGGGTAGGGCCCTGAAGACTCTTCGGCAGCGATTGGGGAGAGCCCAAGGGAAGCAGGGAGCAGCTGAGCCCAGGCCCCTCTTCCTTCAGGGCAGAGGGCGCCATGGGAGAAGAGATGGGATCAGAGCTAAAATTAGATTCACCAATGAAGCTCATGGGAGGTCAAATTTTGCCATAACTCACTCTCTCCTCTGTAACTGATTTCCCTGACACAGACCTGGGGAGGAGGAGGAGGAAAATGCAATGTGTTTGCCTAGAAGCCCTGAGGGCCCCTAGTGCTGGAGGTGTACAGCAGGTTGCTGGATTCTCATTTATCAGCCTTAAGAGGGATGGAGTGATAAATGCATAACCGTCCCTTTAATATTTTATGCAGGTGCTAACGCGGCTTGGCTGTCACCTTCAATGCATCACCCGAGGCTGAGAGCCCCCCTCGTCACTGCTAGCTTGCAGCCTCACAATTCCATTTCCCCACCCAAATACAACCACTTTAATATGCACATCACAGGCGGGCAGCACGGTCACAAAGGAGCCCCACGAGCAAGAGCTCCCACGTGGTGGAAATGATGACCAGCTACCAGAAGTGACCTGGTCACCAGAGTGCCACCACCCAAGTTGTCAGCTGCTTTATACCTCGGAAGCCACCTTCCAGGAGTGTGGTGGCCCGTATCCGCTTCTGCCCACACCACTCATATTCCTCAAAGCGGTTGCTGTCCGCATGCTCGATGTCCACAGCATCATCTTCAGCCATGCAGGAGCCTTCCCTCTGTGAAGAGCAGAGCAGGGTCATGCAGCGCCCAGGCCATCCATCCCTACAGCTCCCACAGCCTGCAAGGAAGGCACAGCCCTAGCCCCTGCTCAGGATACCAAAGGGCTCCCGTGAAATACACTCAATATGGCAATCAAAGACCTGGGCCTCTTCCCCAGAATTTTCCACGGGAGCCCAAACAGGGAGTGAGTGAGTGGGAATGAAAGCAGAGGAGAGCCAAGAGCAGAGTGGCTGCGGAGAGCCCAGGGAGAGCCCAGGAGCCCAGAGATGAGGCGCAGTCAGCAGCAAGTGTCAGGGGAGGGGAGGAAGGGAGGTGGGCGGCCACAGCCCCTCTACCTTAGCCAGGCAGTGCTCCACATGCCTACTCATCTCCTGCTCCGATCCTGCCAGGGGGCGGCTGCACAGGGGACATACCTGCCCTTCATCTTGCTTCCTCCGTTTCATTTTCCCAATCCGAGCTGCATGGAGAAACAGAAAATAAGGCACAAAAATAAGCGGATGCTCACTGTAGCTCCATACTAGAGTATCGCAGGAGAGCTGACACACCCTGCCCTGCTGCCGGCCATCGGCCTTTTGTTCAGTGCCTCGTGTCCTCAGGGGCCTGGACTTGCTCCTTGGTGGGCAAGAAGTGTCTACTCAAGAGCAGCACACCCTTCCGAGCTGCAGTGCTCAAGTGAGTCCAGCAGGCAGAGATACTCCGTGTAGTCATGTATGTCCCCAGAAGAGCACTTACTCAGGCTTTGGAAATACAACCCTAAAGAGCAGCTTCCTGGTTAGAATCCCAGGCTACTCTAAAGCTTGAATTGATCTTATTGACTCACCCTCTAGAAGCTTCCTTTGTCCCAGGGCCAATGCCCCGAAGTATGGCACCTAGCATACCTCTTAAGATCAAGACAAGAGCAGTATCTCGGATGTCTCTACTGATCCCGTTTTAAAAGAAAAGACACTGAGGCCCAGTTGTAAAAGTATAGAGTCTGGGCTAGACATTGGGCAGGCAGGTCAGAGGACCCAGGGTACCTGGAGAGGACAGGCCTTACAGTGTTTACCCAAACCTGTCCCATCACCTCTAATCAGTACAGAGGGCTGGCAGGCCCCAGAGGCAGAGGCCTGCCTGCCTGCCATGCTGTCCCAAAGGGGACTCAGTTCCAAAGTGCACACTGCAAGCCCACAGCACTGCTAATTAATGCTGAGAGATGCAATCATTTCTAATTAGCTCACTAATCCTTCTCTGCAGCCCTCCTGTCACTGAAGCAGGAAGGGGTCAAAGCAAGAGATTCTTTCCCTTTTGCCACTCCCAGAATGCAATGGCAGGCTAAGTGATGGCCACTGTGAGGCCAGACTGACGGTGGAAAGGTGAGGGGACTTGTCAAGCAGGGCAAGGCTTACTACTGAGGGCCAGGAAGAACTTTCTTAGGTGTGCTGACCTTGCGGGGGTCAGGGGAGGGAACCACAGGTCAGTCTGTATGCTAAAGGCTGGAGGGTCTCCTGTGTGGTGGTCTAAGAGCCAGTACCTCACAGAGAGGTCCATTACATCCACATCTTGAAGCAAAGGTTGTCTTCCCACAGCTTAACAGATGAAGAGACCTTATAAGGGACATGTGAAAGTACGCCAAAAGTATCAAAGGCAAAGCAAGAAACCAGGCCTCACTCTACAGCCTGGGATGTTCCCTGGTACCAAGAGCCTTCCCACCTCAGCCTTACTGGTGAGTCTGTTCCAGCTAGGGCTCCGGCTCACGCCTGTTGAGGATCTGAGGCAGGGGGTTTCTCTACGGGCAGAACAGCACTAGAAAGAGCCAAGCCAAAGGGAAACCTACCAGGCCACAAGAGCTGCACATGAACTTTTAGAACCTAGGTCTGGAGTCTAACTCATCTCTCCAATTTCCCATGTTTCTACTATAGCGATGTGACTATATTCTGGGCTCTTTGTTCATATAGACGCAGATCCCTGCTTTGAACTTTAGGCATAGGTAGGCTTGACACTGCAGGGCTAGGGACAAAAAGCACGCAAGACATCAGAAAGGCACGGGGCGAAGGTCCAAGAAGTTTTTGGAAACGCAGTGTGGAGTAGTGTGCCCACAAAGGTCTCGGACAGTCCCATCCGGTCTGAAAGTAAGAGGCTGACTCTGTAAAACTTAGTAACTGAATCGGGATTTGGTGGCTCAATGCCTGTGACCCTACAACTTGGGAGGCTGAAGGAGTGCTATAAGTTCCAGGCTAGCCTGGACTAAGTGGGGTGCGGGGGGGGGGGCGGCTCATCTCAAAACAAAACCAAAAGATTCTATCACTGAATGAAAAAATGATTCAGCATCGTCAGACGGTCACCTTGACCAGAACACCTACGTCAGCAGAGGACTCCCTGCAGTGCCAGACAACTACCCCATGGGCTGGGTTTCACATGGACATTCCTAGGCCAGCCAGGCAGCCTTGGCTCTACCCTCGCCATTCTTGTAAGCCCTGAACAAGGTATAAGGTTCCCTTAATGTGGTAGCGAGTTTAGTTCAGTCCCTAAAGCTGTCTCTATGAGTCAAAGCACTTGACATGGCCGCAGCAGCAAAGGTTTTAGGGATAATCAGCCTTTAATCATGGCTCAGCTACACTAATTTGGTGATGTGAAACAAATGATCTTCAACTTCCAGAGCCTCAGCTTCCTTATTTATAGACCGTGTAGTATTTTCCTCTCTTATGTGCTGAGACTTTCTACAATGAGTTCTCTTCCTTTTTTTTTCCACACCGGGCTAAGCTTAGAGGTGACAATCAAATAGTAAGGGCTGGGGATCTTAAACATCCACGCTCTTACTCACCAGCTGGCCCAGAGACCCTACGCCCTTTACAGCGAACCCCAACTTACACCACACCTCAGTCAGCACAAAAAAGCTGGACCATTCAATTGTGTTCGGCAAACAGGAATGCTCCAGAGGTTTGAATCCAAAAGGGGGACCGACAGGTAGTGCATACGCGGCCTGCTTTCAGAAAAGGCCTCTAAGAGCTGTCGAGCCCACGCTGATCACCTTTGTGAAATGTGGGCCGACTGATAACTCAAAGAGCCCTGGGACGAGTTAGTTCTGTTGCCGTGGGAACTCCAGATCGCATTGCATTGTCAAGTCTCAGCAGAGAGGCTGCATTCACACTACTGGGCACTGATTAAAAACTAGAAGAAAAACATTCTCAGCGCCCTGCCGACTTGTATAGTGAGGTCCCAGCAGTCTGCAAATTCAAAGCTGAGCTCCCGAGTGGAATTGTGTCGCTTGTTCCTCATTCTCCGACACTTATTGTCCCCCAGGGTTCTTTCGGCCCTTTAGAGAGGCTTGGGCACGAGCCGAGTCCCGTAACCCTCCATTAGACAGACGGGGAAACTGAGGGCGGCAGCCTTGGTTTGCACTCTCAGCCGCTGGGACTGCCAAGAAGTCAGTTGGCCCGATGATGAAGAGACCCAGGCAAGCCAGGAGCTGCGGGCAGTGGAGGGAGGAGGAGGCCGGGGGTGGGGCGGAGGGAGGGGCCGGACCGGACTCACCATTCAGTCGGGTTTGCCGGTTGGCTCGCACTCGCAGGAAGGTCTGGGAGCAAATCCCGGGCAGATGCAAAAAGAGAGAGGAGAGCGTCACACGCGGCCCGGAGTCCCGGTCCCTACCCCGGTCCCCGACCCTCATCCAGGCCCGCCCCGCCCCAAACAGCCCGTAAACAAACCTACTTCCTCCCTCCCGTCGGCCCCCCTGCTCCGCCGGCCGCTCCGGGCCCTCGGCATAGCCGCCCGGGCTGCTCTAACGGGAGCCCGCGGCCGCCGCGCGGTGCCGCCCCAGCTCCAGCCTCCGGCGCTTTGGGCTCCGCGGCAGCCCGGCCGGCAAGGGCGGCGATGCGGGCGGATTCCCCCCGGCTGCCCGGCGGCGGCGGCACCTCAGCTCCCAGCACCGGCGGCGGCCATGTTGGCCCTGATCACGTGAGCCGTCGCCGTAACGCGCCGGAGGTGAAAGTTCACGGGCTGGGGGGGCTGGGGCTGGGGCTGGGGGTGGGCAGACCCGGGGTAGGAAACTGCGGCTTGCAGGGCGGTTAACTACCTGCTGGGGCCGGCCCCCTCCGGCCCCTCCTACAGCCCTTAAGGACTCTCCGCCCCAGCCTGGGCCGCCCACTGGTGCTTCCCACCACACCACGCTCCTTCCTCCCCTGACATCGGCCCCGGGCTTCTGCTTTTGGCGCGCGGGCCCAGGACAGCACCTCCAAAGGGATGCTTTTCCGAAGAGAAAGCGTAGCAATTCCTGGTCATCTACGGGGCCTATCTCCACCAATGCCAACCGGAAGACTTCCTCACGCCTCTAGCTCAGCGCAGGATCCCCTACATCTCATCCCCTCAGGCCTTTTCTGGAGTTCCCATAAGCATCAGCTGCCCATCCGGCTAATAGCTTTCCCGACTAGGCCTTTCTTCTGGGTTCCCAGTATCACCTGTTGAAGCCTGCTCTAGCTGTTACCTTTGATTCACCTTAACAGCATCCCTCCCTCTCACTGAATCATCTGGATCTTGGGAATCCTCCTTTAGATATTCAAATTTTCTTATCAGCATCTCTGGTCTATCTCCTACATAACCTGAAGCTTGCCTCCTGTAAGACTGTATCCACCTCTTACCCTCCTTTTCACTTGTATACATTTGGGTTGGTGGGCTCCGGAGCTGGTGAGACTCATTTGGGCAAACCCAGAACCTAAAATGCCTCCTAGCTATAGGAGGACACCCCTCAGGATGTCTTCAGTGACTACCTTGTTTTCAAATGTTTAGTTTATATTAGCTCTCAGTCGCAGGTGTTTCGCTGCTCATTTCTTGACCTCCAGTGTCCCTCCCTAAAACCAGTCCTTCACTCTACATCTTTTGTGCAAAATTAGCGTGTTTCTTTTCCTTTAAATCTTTCAAGGATTTGCCACAGAAAATCTGCAACTTTACCCACCTGCTCTGCTCTGCCCTGCCTGCTTCTCTAGTCTGTTGTACCACACCTATCCCATCCTTTCTCCCGACCCCCCCACCCCCTGACAGCCAGGTAGAGCTACCTATAGATCTTTTGAACACTGTGCTCTGGCTCAGATATCTCTGTGATAGCCACTGCTCGATGCCTCTGGCAAGGCTCCTTTTTTTTTTTTTTTTTTTTGTACCCCATTTGTTGTCTGAGTTTTCTCAGAAAGTTCCTTAACTTTCTTCTGATCCTATGTATTTTCACTATTTAAATGTTTCTTTTCTTGGAAAGCAGCTCATCTCTGTCTAGTCACCAAACATAGCATGAAGGAGATATAGATATCAGCGTGAGGTAAGGCCTAGGCCAACGAAGAGCTGGGGAATTGCCAGAGCTGGAATACAGAATATCCCTTAAAGGCCAATGTGTTAAAGGCTTGGTCTCTGGCTTAGTTATCTTGGGAGGTGGTAGAACCTGGAAGAGGTAGGGCCTAGTGAGAAGTCTTCTGTGCCAACGCAGACCCAAAGCAACAAGGCCAACCAGGAGCCAAAATAAACTATTCACTTGAGGGATGTGTTACAATAATAGAAATCTGGAATAACCCAGGGACAATCTAGCATATGGGATATATAGCCTCTATTTCAAATTTTAACTTGTTTCTCACAGGCTACATTACTAGGAAAGTCTGGAGACCATGAATTCTAGATCGTAGAGTTGCCCTGACGGTAAAAGCAGCATCACGGTTGAAGTGGGTTAGACAGTCAGCAGGGGTTAAATGTATAGGGATCCAAACCCTCTGCCTAATTCAGTGATCTGTTTGTTTTCCAGTGTTAGGGACTGAACCTAAACGGGGCCTTGAATGTGCTAAGCAAATGCTCTCCTACTGAGCTACACAGCCATCACCTTTCATTAATTCAGTTTGAAACAGGGCCACTAAGTTGAACCTTGAACCTGAGCCCAACCTGGCTTCAGCTTACGATCCACCCCATCTCAGCCTCCTAGGTAGTCGGTAATGCCCAGCTGTCAGTGATCTTTAAAGGCCAGCATATTTGTCCAGCATGGCAGAAAAGAACAGGAGAGACCCAGCTAGTTTCCAGTTTCACATCCTGCCAGTTTCACTTTCCAGAAACACATCCAAGGGAGTAGTTAGCTTTAATTCTGGGAGCACGTGCCTTTTCAATGAAAGTGAACTTTAAACAGGTCCCTCAATACACTATCCCATATGATCTCAACACACAGTGTGGCCTTTATCTAGAATATCTTTTCTTTCTTGAGCTCCAAGAGGAACTTCTACCCCTTTTCTGTCATTATTCTCTCCGTGAAACTTGTGTGATTTTTCCTTTCACAGTCCTTGGAAACTTACATCTTCCTTTTTCATCACATTTAAACTCAGCCATAATGAAGGCAAGGACACTGGGCTGGGCAGGAGTAGAACCAGATAAACATTTGAGCCAAGGAAGGCTAAAACAAGGTCTTTGCTTTGGAGGAACTCCAAGTCTAGTTAAGAGTCTGATTCACTGTGAGAGAGTAAATGTGGTCGCTGTTCTTTGTGGGTTTGTTCCAGAAGAGCATTTACACACACACACACACACATACACACACACACATATACACATACACACACACACATATACACATACACACACACACATAGGTCCCCTTCTGAAAGGCTGACTTTGGGTCTGGCTTTGCCCAGTAGATACTGATGGAATTGATGCTGTGTCACGTCCAGATTCTGGTTTCAAGAAGTCTCGAAGCTTTGGCCACTGTTTTAGTGGGACACTTCTAGCATCTGCTAAGACTAAGCGATGAGAGGTAGCTCAGTTAGCCAGAGTGGTTGCCTAGCATGCATGAGATTCAAATCCCATTGTCCTTCTGTCTCAAAGAAAGAGAGGGAGGGGGAGAGGAAATGTAATGTGGGCAGGACACCAACCAGGGGCAGTATAACTGTGAACCTGTGGGGAGACCAGTTCTGAATGAGCAGCGTAAACAAGGGAAGGGCTAGTCAGGCAGGCATCTTCGTCCTATCACAGATACACCTGCGCATCGATTACTGCTGCATTATTTACAGTAACAAAGAAATGGAATCAGCCTAAATGTCCATCAACATGAATGGGTAATGAGGGGCTGGAGAGATGGCTCAGCACTTAAAAGGAATTGTTTTTGCAGAGGATCCAAGTTCAGTTCCCAGCACCCACGTGGTGGCTCACAACCATCCGTAACTCCAGTTCCAGGGTATCTGACTCCCTGTTCTGACCTCTGAGGACACCAGGTGTTCACATGGTGCACATACATATATATAAAGGCAAAAACACTCGCATACATAAAAGTAAATCTAAAAAAATTTACAGAGTGGAAAATTAAAATGTATTAGATACACTATTGAAGTTTATGGGTGTGTATGCAGGCCAAAGATCAATGATGAGAGTTTCTTCTAGCTCTACTTTATTTATTTATTTTTATTTTTTAAAGATTTATTTATTTAGTACATATAAGTACACTGTAGCTGTCTTCAGACGCACCAGATCCCATTACAGATGGTTGTGAGCCACCATGTGGTTGCTGGGATTTGAACTCAGGACCTTTGGAAGAGAGTCAGTGCTCTTAACCGCTGAGCCATCTCTCCAGCCGCACTTTGTCTTTTGAGATGGTCTCTCATGAACCTGGCAGCTGGCTGATAAGCAAGACCTTGGGATCCCCCTGCTTCTGTCTCCCAAGTCCTGGAGCTACAGGCACCAGCCTGTGCTGTCTGGCTTTTTATGAAGTTCTGGGAACCAAAACTCAGGTCCTCATGTTTACAGAGTAAACTCTTTACTCCGTCAGCCACCTCTCCATCCCTCAACAATGGAATTTTATTCAGCTTGTAAAGCAAAATGAAATAATGAAATTTGCAAGCAAATGGGTGGATCTGGAAGGTATTATATTAAGCATATTAATGTATATATAGTACATTTTAATTTTCCATTCTTAAAAAAACAATTTTAGATGTATTTATTTTCATGTTTAGAGTGTTTTTGCCTTTACATATATATATGTATGTGCACCACATGAACACCTGGTGTCCTCAGAGGTCAGAACAGGGAGTCAGATCCCCTGAACTGGAGTTATAGAAAGGAGACTATGGGGCATGGGGTGGAAGTCATGTCAGGAAGACTACAGAGAAGACAGGAGAAAAATCAACAAGACATCTTACATGGGAAATGCCACCACAAAACCAAATACTATATATAATAATTTAGATTTTTTGAGAGAGAAAAAAAGGGAAATATTAATTTATGCTAAGTCTACACATTTGGGGCTGGAATGTTGTCTGTTGGTATATAATGGCCACATGTCCGAGTAACCACAATACAGGATAACTGCTGAAACATGGGACACAGGGGTCATGAGAAGAACTAGATAATCTGGGCAGACTCCTCGGAGGAGACACTGTTTCAGTCGGGTGTCGATGGACAAATAGAAATCTGTGGGGTAAAGGATTGTCAAAGCAGCTTGTCTAGAGAGAAGGAGGAAGAGGGCGTGTCCAGGGTACGGGCAGTTTTAGTTCAGTGGATGAGGCCAAGACATTGTGGGACAGAGTCTTACAAACGGAAGCAAGGACTACAAAGTGGATCCAAATCAGGGAATGCCTTGGTGCCATGCAAGGAGCTTGGACTTAGTTTATAAATTGCTTAATCTGATTTGTCATCCAAGAAGGTACTTGGCAATCCTTGAATTTGGGAGGCGGAGGTCAAAGGATTGCATGGAGTGTGAGGCCAGCTTGAGTTATACTCTGAGACTCTATACCAACAAATCCCGCCCCCCCCAAAAACACCCTGAAATGTTTGTATCCAGCATCACATAGCTATAATACTAGCACTTGAGAAGCAGAGGCAGGAGGACCTCTGTGAGTTTGGGGCCAGACTGGGCATCATGGTCTAGAAAGGGGAATTCTGAGGGGTACCCGGATATGCTCTGGACATTTTCACACCCCCTGAATCAGCCGCAAATAAATACCAGATAGAAATGTGTGGGCTTGAGGCGCTCCTCAGATTCCACAGAAAATAAAAGAAACACGATTTTGAGGACGGGGATGGGCTCAGGGAGTTGAGTCAGTTTCTGCTTGGTGGCTCCTCCCACCTTATGTGTTCAGGCTGCTGGGAGCAGGGGGTGGGAGACAGGTCTCTGAGGGCAGGCCTCTCCTTGCCTATCCTTTGGAAGGGAACTCTGTGGACAGGGTTTTGTCACCTTACACCAAAAGTCCCTAGAGTCAGGACTTATGCCTCCAATCTTGTTGACTGATCAGTGCGGTCTTCAAGGAGCCAACTGGGGATCCCTCTCAAAGTAGGGTTCATAGGGCTGGAGAGATGGTTCAGCAGAGAACACTACAGAGGACCCAAGGTTGCTCCTACACACACAGACACACACACACAGACACAGACACACACACACACACACACACACACACACACACACACACACACACACACATACCTTGCACAATTTAAAAACAAACTGATGTCCATGGATGCATGGATATTTTTAATGTGTACTGGTGTTTTACATATATGTATGTACAAATATATGTATGCATGTGCACCATATGTGTGTGAAGCCCACAGAGACCAGAGGAGGATGTTGAATCCCTAGGGACTGGATTCTAGATGGTTGGAAGCCCAGGGTCCTCTGGAAGAGCAGCCAGTGCTCTTAACCACTGAGCCATGTCTCCAGCCTCTTGGATTGTGTATTTTAACCCCACACTGAGGAGATGCCGGTGGAGGATAGGGTCTAGCTTACTCTGAGACCTAGAAAATTTTGCTTTCTTTTTCTGAATGGTGCTGGATAGATCCACGCTAAGCAAGTGCTCTGTCGTGAGTCACATTTCCAGCCTCCAGCTGTGACTGACACTCCACTCTGGAAGCCTGGTATCGCAGTGCCAGGCTGTCCACTGGGAGGGAAGAGTTTCTGAGAAGACACCATTCTTTAGTTCCAGCCAAAGTTGCCTGGACGTCAACAGGGACCCTGGCTGTCTACCCAGGTTGTCAGTCCCTGCTGCTCTGCCCTTCCACGTCAGGTGGGTTCTTTTCCCTTTCAGACTGGACACCTGGGAAGTCCTGATGCCACGTAAACCAATGGCCCTTGGAGCGGGCTCTTATTTTCTGCCATCTTGGCGGGTTCTCAAAAGCAGGGTTCTCTTCCCCAGACCCAGGCTCCTAGAGGAAGGTCCCTGTCCTTTCTACTCAGGAAGCCCATGAACAGTTACTTTGGTTCCCTCCCTGCTCTGATCTTTTAGGACAGCAGGTTTACTTCCTTCCTGTTTGACTGAGATACCCAAAGGCAGTACCGTCTGCTTCCCTCCCTGGGCCTGATCCGAGTGCTTATTTTGGCTCCAGGGATCTGGCTTTTGAGGACAGAAATCTTCAGTGATCCGGCCTACGCTTCCAGGCTCCTCACAAGACAAGACTTCCGTAAGCTACTCTGCAATGAACAGGATTCTTCAAGGTGCTCAGATCCAGCAGAGCCCTTAAGAACCTGGCATCTCACCCTAAAATCCATTTGCTTAATAAGGCCCATCTCCTGACAACTGTGCTTTCTAAGTTAACCGAGGAGCACTGGACATGAGGCATCACACACAGCTCCAGCCTCTTCAGGAGGAGTTAGCACCACAGACTTGAATCTCTCACCGGGATGCCGGCCACACCCTCCTCACCTGGTATCTGTCTGAGTGGTGCAGGTCCTCCGTGGCAGAAGAGTGTGGGGAAGCCGTTGGAGAGTCTCCTTCCCTCTTGATGGAAGCAGACAACAGGAGGGACTGGAAGAAGAAAAGAACACATGGCCCCAGACCAGGTGAGAGCCGTATTCTGAGCCCAGGAGTTCCCAGTCCCCAGGGGGCTTTAGAATTGAGACAGAGGGAGGCACAGGGACAGAGGACTACGCTAAAAACCTGGAGTGATGTGGTCAAGCACAGAAGTCCGGTTGTGAGAGAGGATGGGTGGACTTAGGTCTAGGAATAGACCTTTGATTATTTATTTTGTTTGTGACAGTGTCTCACTCTTAGCCCAGGCTGGCCTGGAACCCCCAGGGGTCCTCTTACCACAGCCTCCCATGTGCTGAGGTTGCAGCATGCACCGCTGCACCTGGCTAGACCCTTGCTTCTGCAACACTCTCCCTCAGTAAGGAGGGATTAGTAGCCCACTCTGAGTAGATTGAACTAGATGTGCTTTGTTCTTCCTTCAGGGGCAGATGCTCTGGGACCCACATGAAATATTGGGGGTAAAGCTACATACTTGCCACCTTGCCTGCCCCTAATATAGGCTGATGGCAGCCCCTCTATGGAGACAGTAAATTAAATAGTATGTATGAGTTTCCAGCGTGTAGCTGGGGATGTATGCTGGGTCCATTTAGGCCTGCGCTGTGGTGATGACCCTAGCAAAAACCTCCAGCAAAACTAATCCCCCTCCGTCAATCCCGAATGGCCTCTTCTACATACGCCTGCAGTTTAGATTAATAAACTGTCTACTTTAAATTGTGTGTGAGCACCACAATTCTAAACACCACATGGCATGTTCAGCCCAAGAGCCAGCTCTTGCCAAGGCCTGTTCAGCTGCAAATGGGGGGGCTCAGAGGCCTAAAAACAATCCACTCCCCCCTCCCTCTCTCAGCTTGCACAGCCCTGAGCCGGAAGCACACAATTCTCTCGAAGTCCTCCCAAGCCTGGAAAACCATGCCAAATCGCCAGTGACAGCCCAAAGAAAGCAATTTGGGGAAGATGGAGCGGTCATTTATCCTTCATCTCTGACTGACCCTTAGGATGTGACCCGCATGCGGTGGCCACGCTGTTCATCCTCCGGCAAGGACCCTAGGAAGCGAGGGGTCTGGTTCCCCAGCTGCTGATGTGCCAGGGTGTCCTGATGCACCCGTGGCCCAGGAGCTGGAGGAGAGAAGCGGCCGCAGAGGGCCTGGGGTGGGATTGGCTCCAAATGGGACTTCTTCACCGACCGAAGCCCCACGGGAGGCCTGCCAGAAAGATGTCAGGCAATGTTCTTCTCCAATCCCAAGGAAGATGTTGAGGAAAGAGAACAGCGTGCCACAGAGTGTGGGCCCCCAGACAGTAACAAAGCTTTCCTCTGTCTTTCTCTGTCTCTCTCTCTCTAGGTTAGAAGCCCTGAGAGGCCCCAGCATTACACCTGGGGCAAGCGGAATAAAAAAAGGTCACTGGCGCTTTTTAAACATGGACCAAAAAGCAGTAAAATGTGTTTTGAAAAAAAAAAATCCTGGCATTAAATCATGACTTTTTGCCTGGCTCTTCGCCTCATTAAAAGTGGCCTTTTGGAAGGTAAAATTATCATTGTAAGCGATAAGATCTTTAAGAAAATAATTCACGGCTTCTTCACCCTTTAATATGATAGCCGCCACCGGCTAATTTTTTTCTTAATGGCAACGAGGCCATCAATCTTGTCTAAGGGCCCCTCGCCCTCTCCTCCTTCTCCTCCCTCCCTCCTCCCTGCCTGTCCTCTTAGTCTCTCGATTCCATTCAACCTTCTGCTTCCTACCTCTTTCTCACATGACCTGCTTCCCTAGAGCTGAGGTCAAGGCCAAGGGGAAGGCAGAGATTGTTCAGCTTTGGGGCGTGTGTCTGGAAGTAGGTGAGCAACGGTCCTTTTTTCTGCATCTAGTGATCGGTATGCCAGTGAGAGAGGATGCAGGAAAGTGTCCGTGCTTAAGACTTAAGAAGGATATACTTTCTGACCTATGGGGTCATGTCTGTGAGAGGCAGGTATGGATGAGGAGCATCCCTGCCAGGGTTGGTCCTTAGAACACAAGCCCTTCTGGTCTCCAGTGTCTCAGCCGGCCACTCCTACTCAGGTAGAGGTCGCACTGGAAGCTTGGTCGTAACCTTCATTATTTCACTATTCAACACTGTAGTCTGGGCCAAGCAAGGCCTGGGTGGCTGCCGGCCTCTTCCAGTCCACAGCTGCCTGGTTCCCCATCCCCTTCTCTTCCAGGCCAGGCTGGGTTCTCTGTCCCTCCTGTAGAAGTTAGCTGTGACTTTGTGAGTTTTGAATGAGTGTGAAGAGTTTGCCTTCTCCCCCTTTAAAGGCCCAAGGGATGGTTGGCCAAAGTCACGGAGGTGACACTTGTCACTGGCTTCTTTTCCCAAAATTACCCTCTCAAAGGTCACTGGTCACTTTGGGCCTTTCAAATCTATGGGCCCCCTTCACAGCCCGTTTCCTACTGGACTACTGGTGGGTCAGACATTTTGAAACTGTTTTTCCTCAGGGAACTGGATGCTCTCCTGTGACCCCCCCCCCCCAACTCCCTTACTTTATCTTGCTCAAAAGTACAGGAGTCCCTGAGGGGTTCTTAGTATTTGTTCTCATTGTCCCCACATGGCCGCTCACTGACTAACTCTGTTCCCCAAGGTTGAACACCTGCTTCTCAGTCAGCAGGACACACACCAGGGAGTAGTGTGAGGGCTTCAGAGAAAGGGAGCAGTATCATGCAGAGGGAGGAAGCCTCTTCCTCTCTCATCTGCTGCTGGTGGGAAGACATGTCTGTCATGGGCTAAGAGGAGATACTTGTTCTTCTCCATCTGATCCACTCAAGTCTCCTTCACAGATGGATCCAACATCATTTTCTCTGGCTCTTTATAAAGTGTGTGTGTGTGTGTGTGTGTGTGTGTGTGTGTGTGTATGTTTACGCTCGCAAGTGCATGAGAGGAAGAGAGAGAGAGAGAGAGAGAGAGAGAGAGAGAGAGAGAGAGAGAGAACGAGACAGAGCTGGCTTCTGTCTGTACTGAGTTCCCATACTTTCTTTCACTGTTTACAGCCCACCTTCTTCCTTTGAATCTCCCCAGATTGAGTATCTGTGTTGCCCACACCTCGGGGCCACTTCTGACTCTCACCCCTCTCCTAGCTAGAAGAAGAGAAAGTCAGAAAATCCTTTCCACAGATGGATGCTGCACCCCAACACACCAAGCATTCCCAGGTATTAGGCTGACATTGGAACACAGGCCACAGGTGGCAGTGGGATCCAAGGGGAGTGCCTTTTTCTCAGGACGAGCCACATCTTGGTAAGCCTAGGTTGGAATGGGCAAGAGGGAAACCATAACTGGCCACCTACCTTGGGGGTGCCCGGAGCCATGGCATCCTTCAGAAGGGAATTTTTGCTGCCAAGAAAGAAAGAGAACAGGGTGACCCAACATCATCTTCTCAAGATTAGCAAGCTAAGCCCAAGAGAAGGCATGTGCAAGCATGGCACAGTCTAGCCAGCTCAGTCTAGTTCCATCCAGTACACACAACCCAGTGGCCTAGGACCTAAATCAGCTTCTACCAGGTGCCAAGGTCCATGCTGACCCCTGGGAGGGGACACAGGCGCCAGACCGAGTATGGGAAGAAAGGGGCTTTACCTAGAATCAGCCCTGAAGATTCTTCTCTGTCCTGGGGCTCCCTCCTCAGCACTCCCTGTTCTTAGCCTGCTCTTAGTTCCTACGGGATTGGGGTGATGGGGCTGACATGACTCTTGTCAATTCTTCCTCCAACACGCTGCAAACTGTGTTAGGCTAGGAACGATCTCCCCCTGATTCGATTTGTCAGCCCCAGGCCCTCCGGCATCGGGTGGCAGGAGGGAGCTGGGCCCTGAAATATGGTGGGCAGTTCAGAGCAGGCGGGGGCTGGGGTGGGAGGTGATGGATGGGTTGTGGGGGAGGCAAGGACTGTGTTTAATAACAAAATTGGTATGCAAGGCCACATCCCACGCTAAGCATGAGTGACCCAGAGCCACAGAGTATTACAAATCCCGCTAAACAGATGCTGACAATGGAACAAGACGTATCAAATCAGATCCACTTCAGAAACATTAATATCCCTGTTCCTGCCCCTTCCTGCCCGCTGCCTCCACTATAACTGCTGCATCTGTGCTCACACACGAGCACGTGTGCATCCACGGGCGCACATGCATGCACACAAATACATGCATACAGAAGGGTTGTTGATGCGTACACAGAGGCAGACATAGCCCATTTTCATAGGCACTCCACACAGACACACATACAAAGCACACATGTAGACTACATCCACAGACGCATAGCCAGAAAGCACGAAAGGACACAGATACACTGAAAATAGAATACACGGGGCAGATATGGACTTAGTGAGTATATGCATAAGGAATATCTGCATATGTGCTCAGGCACCCATTAGGCCAGACAGAAACGCATGATGTGCAAGCAAAATTAAATGAAAACATGGCTAAAGTAGTGACTGTCAGTGGAATAAGGGATGTGTGCACTCCTGGGGACATTTGGCAATGTCTGAATTACATATACATATACGTACGTATGTCCATATATACATATGCACCTAATATATGCTAGACAAATGTTTCACGACTAAACTACATTCTAAGCCCCTAGAGATAGTATTGATTGATTTCTGATTGTTCGAACTGGGTGTGGAACGGGGGTTGCTACTGGCATCTAGTGGGTGGATGGTGTTTAACAACTTAGACTATCCCAGACAGCCCCCCTCACAGAGAATTATTGGACCTAAAATGTCAATAGTGCGGAGGTTGAGAAGCCCTGGTCTCAAGGCACATACACAGACTATCATTCTACCAACAGGCACATAGATGTGGGCAGTCACACCCAGAGACTCAGACATGCATACAGATGCACAGGGCCACAGGGTCACTTCCAGAGACATGGTCATAAAGACAAATCCACAACAGCCGTGCAGACTGGATGAAGAACCGTTCACGTACAAAAGTCCACGTGAACACATGCAGAGATAGACACCTCTAAAGCACTGCCACACCCAGACACATGCACACCTACAGATGTAGGCACTTAAAGGATCCCATGCACATGGCAGGGCAAAAGCCACCAGCCTGCGCAGCACAATCAGAATAGAGTCACCAGTCTGTCCATGCAGCAGGAACAACACCGACTACAAAGGACTGGCAGTCAAGCTTCTCTCAGTTCCAGTGTTCACTAATGGTCTATGCCTGGCTCTGATATAGGCACCGGGCATACAGAGGGGGAAGCTGAGGTTTGTTAGTCATAACTTTGATCATTTCTTAATTTCTTTATTCATTCAGTGAATACACGTGAGCATCACCATCCTGCTTACAAAGTGAGCTGTCTGCTATCCACCACGCTGTCGCCATACTTGACCCTGGCTGGGATTTTGCTCTTATCTTAAGGTGAGATCAGAAACTGAAGAAATGAAGAACTTATTGTGTACCCACTGTATACTACAGAGACAGAGAGGCCTTGTGAATGTAATTTCACCCTAAACTTGACCAAGTTGACAGACAAGACCAAGTGACACCTTTGTGGTCACACAATCCATAGAGGGTTTGGAACTCCAGGGTTGTTTGTTTGTTTTGTTTTTTGAATGCTCCCTCTCTAAAGTTATGTAGGCTCTAATGCATGCAGAACTTTGATGTGCAACTTTGGGCAGGGTCTTGCCCATCCTGGGCTCATCTCCTTTGCTGGTAAGTAGAATGGGGTCATTTGGGGTCAGGATGTCCAGCCTGTGCTCTGGCAAGCGCATCTTCTGTTCTTAGCAAAGCTATTCCCCTTGCTTACACAGGGCCAGCTCAGCCTCAGCCTCCTGCCCTGGCTCTGAGCAATATCCTCTCCTTCCCTTTCTTCTATGAACCCCTTTCACAGCAAGTTTTCTTGGCTTTCCGGAGCCTGGAGCCCGGGAGCCTGATGCGTGGCTTGCCTTGGAGGAGAGAGGTCTAGGTCCTGAGCTGTAAGCAGCCCAGCTACCGCCCAGCCCAGCCCATCAGCTCTGCCTTCCCACCCCTCCCTGTTTCCACAGCCCGCCCCCAACAATTTCCTTCCCTGTTCAGTCACTCCCTGCCTAGTGATCCATGGGTTTTAAATTATAACTGGGACCCAGGAAACGCGTTCCTAAGTACAATATTCATGGGCTGGGCTGACACTTTTAATTAAGGTGATTTACACTGAATTATCCTTGGAAATAAAGAAATGGTGCACTGCCCGGGAATAAACCATCATCACCAGCCGCCTTTGTAAGTTACACTTCGTTTTAATCTATTTGGGGAATTGTTTATCTAGTTCATTACCCAACCAAACACCGAGGCCGGCCTTAAATAAGGCTTAAGTAGGGGTGGGGGCACTGCCATCTCTACACCCCGCCTCTCCTTAGGAGCTACCCAGTCTCCCTTTAGATGTTTTTCCAGCCCCTTTAAAGCACCTCCCAGAGGAGGCTGTTTCCCGGCCCAGGGGCCAGCTTTCATAGGGGAGATGTCTGAGCTCAGGTCCTACCAGCTAAGCCTGTGAGTGTTCCATGCCCAGGGCTGTTTCTTCCTCTCTGAGACCACAGAGAGGTCTCAGAGCCCTGCCATCCTGAGCCCCCATTTATGTCCGTGTCTGTCTCTCTATACACACACATCTAGCCCCTAGCTGGAAGCCATCCAGAGGTGCCTCAGCTCACCCAGAGCCCTACCTGTTGCTTCCTCTCTGACTGTGGACATTACCTCTAACACACTCCCAACCATTCAAATCCCAGTTCTCTCCTAGTAAGCACCCTAGGTAAGTCCTTTGGCTTCTCCTTCGTCTTAATCCACTCTTCTGCATCCCCCACTTTCAGTGGCTGTCCTTGCATGGGAGGAAGGCCCTTCTGACTCTGTGTTTGACTCAGAGTTATGCTTTGTTCTGAGTAGCCAAGCCCTTGGATTTAAGGAGCCCTTGTTCAGTAAGGTTCTAGGAGGGGAGAGACAGACTCAGGTGAGGTGTAGGAGGGCTGTGGCAGGAACTTGGGAAAGGATCCCGTTGAGCTGCTGAGAACTCTGCTTTTCCTGTGGGCATGTGGCTGCTCTTGGTACCTGGGAATGTTCACCTCTGGGAAGGTGGCTTCTTTCAGGGTGTGTGTGTGTGTGTGTGTGTGTGTACACTGAGCTGTGTGGGAATGGAGTGTTTGTGCACTGTATACATGTGTGTCAAGCCTGTGTTTGTGAAAACCCAGCCTCCTTTGCGTAGGAGCTGTAAGGTCCTTGCTTCTTTTGTGAGCCCCCAGGTGTACAGCAATAGCACACACAGGACCCGCCTAGGTTGTTGGGCAGTTAGAGGCAGAAGGTTGAAGAACTCCATCTAGAAAGTTCCAGAAGTAGAACCACCTGGGAGGCTAGCCTGGCAGCAGCACCCAAGGGCTCAGGGCGAGCGAGGCTGAGGAGCGGACAAGAGAGGGAGGGCAAAAGAGGCAAGGGCAGGGTGATAAGGGGTATTGGGGCAGGTTGAGAGACGAGGGGAGGAGCCAGCACAGAAAACAAAGGGAGAGGAGCCAGGAATTCGGCCTGGAGGAAGCAGAGGGCTGGAGAGCTGGGGAGGAGGGGACTTGGTCACAGGTCACCAATCCAGGAGGCTCACTTTCGGGCTCTTGCCTGGGTGGTGAAGGGGCGACCTCAGTTTCCTCATCGGTGAACTCGTCCTTCTGTTCAGGATACTGATGGTGGGAAGAAGGAATGTGGGTGGGGTGGATGGAGCGCAGGAGCTCAGGTGCTTCCGTCTTTCCCCAACCTTCTTTGCCCATCCTCGGGCTCATCCCAGAGCCAGCACCGGGCGGGGCAAGGGCAACCAGGCTGGGGACCCTCGCTCACGCTGCCCGTCAGCCCGGAGGGAGCTGACACGCTCCTTGGGAATTTATCACGCACCCAATTACAATGTTAATTGGCAAGTTCCTGAAATCAATTAATTCGCAAATTTTTTCCAATTAAAAATCCAGATAAATCACAGGGGCGGCGGCGGGGCCGGTCCAGCCCGCAGTCCGGTGGCCGCAGTGGCCGCGGGGAGGGGGCGCGCGTGGGGAGGGGGCGGCGGGTGCGGCTGCCCTTGAACGCCTTTGCCGGCCGGTCCGACTGTCAGCGCGCCGGGCGCGGCGGGGCCGAGACAGATAAAACCATCGACCCGTCGCCGCCAGCGCTTCGGCTTTATCGATCCGACGGGAATTTCACTTGCTGTGCAGATCCCGCTGTCCGGCTGTCAGACACCCGGTGGGGAGGAGGGCGTGCCAGGGGCGCAGGGCGTGCACGTGCTGAGGGCGGCGTGGGCATTAGGGGGTGCAGGAATAGGCCCGGACGTGAGCCCACAGCCGCGAGGTGTGGGTGCTCTGAGAAACGTGGATGATGAGGGATTTATGCAGGGTCACGAGCAGGGATAGAACGGAAAAGGCGAGGGAGATGGCCTGGGTGGTGCGGGCTGGGGCGGGGGTCCTTGCCCAGGAGGCAAAAAGAACATTTCAGCGGGGCAGGCACAGTGCCCAAATGCGCTCCGCAAGTCCCTGCGTTTTCTGTTCTTGGTTGAGGTTCTCTTCATTGGAAGCAAATTACCCAGAAATCCTGGTACAGCCTGCAAGCTGTTTCTTTCACTTTCTGCCCCTGACAGGTCAATCCCCCACGGTGTGTAAGTGATGGGGGAGGGGAGGCGAAGAGCAGAGCGCTGGTGTCAAAACTGCTAGAGACAAACCTTATGTTTATTGCCAAGTGGGCAACCTTAGAGAAGTCACTTAACGTGGCTGTGCCTCGGTTTCCTCATCTATAAAATGGGAGTTATAGCTATAGTCACACATCACAATTAGCAACGGGCTGGCTACATATCTGAAAGTTGTCCCGTGAGGTTACATTGCCTAGTGGCAGTGTAGTTTAAGTACACTCTATGGTACTCACATGATCAAAAAATGTCTAAGGATGCATTTCTTAGCACATACATCCATCATTAAGCAGTGCATGACCATCACATAGCTATGTGAAGAATAGCTCTTGTGAGATAGTGAATTTCCATGCAGTTCATTATTATTACCATACTATAGCTTCTGTGGGGCTTTTAAAGTGTGCCCACAGGTTCTTTGGATACTCTTGTCTTTAAGAATGAGAGCTTTTAGAGCATAATTCTCCTCCCTTGAGTATGGGCTGGGCTGGATTGGAAAGATGGGTCAGCTAATGAAGGCTAGGCTCACAACCAAAACTATAGGAGTATGAGCTATGCTCGGTGATTTCCTCCCTCCCTCCCTCCCTCCCTCCCTTCCTTCCTTCCTTCCTTCCTTCCTCCCTCACTCCTCTGTCCCTCTCTCTAACCGGTTCTTCCTGCCTCTTTTCCTCTCTGCCTTCCTTTCTTCCTATCTAAAGATCTGGTCTCACTATGTAGCTCACTCCGCAGCGCAGGCTGACCTCTAGTTCCAGGTCTTCCTGCCTCTGCCTCTGGAATTGCAGGTATGCACTGCCACACCCAGCATCGACCTGGGCCTAGCAGCGTTTAGAGTAGTAGAGCTAGTGTGTAGACTTTAGGGGAAGGTACTGTGGCTTCCCCAGGTCTCTTTCTCGGGTCACACGCTGTGGGCAGTCAGACTGACTTGGGGAATCACAGCTGCCTTTGGAGAAACTCAGGTTTCTCCAAAGCTCAGGTTTCCTGCTTACAGCTCATGGAAGCAAGCGATCTAGAAACACCCTGCAGTCCCGTCAGACATCGGATGACTGCAGCCTTTGGTGACATTCTTCTCTCTAGCCTCAGGAGAGAAGCAGAGCTAGAAGCCACAGCTCCTCAAGATATCATAGCTGTGTTGTTCTGGAACTGGTGACCCATAGAAATAGACAGGTTTTTTTTTTTTTTCATTGTGTGTGTACGTGTGTAGGTCAGAAGGCAACTCCTCCTTCCACCTTTCTCTGGGTACTGGGGGTGAAGCTGAGGTCCTACAGCTGGTGTGGCTAAGGCCTTACCTGCTAAGTCTTCTCACTGACCCCAATACATGTCTTAAGCCATTAAGTTTTGGGGTGATTTGCCAATAGGTGACTAGTACTTCCTTCAAAACCCCTCCCTTAGGAAGCCGCCTTTGCTCTCATGGGTTTGGGGCCTCACACACCTCTGGTGTAGCAGTCTCTATCCTCATCCACCCCCAATCCTTTCTTACACCGAGTTTTCCAGGACAGAGGACATTTTGGGACCATGGTGCATTGAATCGAGTCAGGTCTGGTGACTTGAAATGAGCAATAGGTAGGAATGGAGGGCTGTTCTCTGTGGGGCATGTGGTGGTTTCTAAGAATGGTAATGCCCTGTCTCTATCCCACGTGCTCTCTTAGAATGCCATCTAGCCACTTGTCCCATCAAAAGGGATACAGGTTGTCTCACCTAGAATCTGAGTGGGTTCACAATGCCTCGATCAATGGAGTACTACAAGTGACACTAAGTGACTTCTAAGGCCAGGCTGGAGCTCAGCGGTAGAGAAAGACTCTTTGATCTTTAGCTGCACACTCCCCTCAGTGTTCCATCTTGTTGACTAGAACATTTTGTTTTGGAGACCTAAGCTGCCACGTGAGAAATCAAAGTACCCCAAGACTACCAAGTGATGAGGAGGCCCAGGCCACGGAAAGAAAACATGCAGATGCTTTAGACCCAGTCCCATCTGCAGTGAGGTCTAGCTGACAGCCAGCAGCTATCACCAGACGTGTGAGGGAAGAGCCTCTAGATGGTCCCAGCTCCCAGCTGAGCATCCAACATCTGGAACAGGCACAGCCGACCCCTCGGTGCCCTGCTGGGATTCCTGACCCCAAAGATTGTGGAACAAAATGGAACAGTTGCTTCGTACTGCTCAGACTAGAGGTAATTAGTGACGTCTCTCCTCTGAATAATCCGGCTCCTCCCCAAGGATCTAGAGAGAGTTCACCTCAGGCTAGGAGAGAGGAGGGCTGGGATGAGCTAGGGTAGAAACACACTTGAGAGCATTCCCAAGATCATTCCCTCTCAGCCCTTGAGGTTAATAAAGAAGGTGCTGCTTTCTCCCCTTGAATAAGAGGTCTGGGTTGGGCCTCTGGTAGAGCTGCCAGGCCCTGTACCTGCTTCTATCCAGCCCCAAGGTCAAGGTTCTGGGCTTAGGATAGTGGCTGGCTCCCCCCTGTTCAGCTTCTCTTATTCTGAGGCTGGAGCCTGAGGATTCACTTCCCCACCCCCACAAAGTCCCCCCAAATAAAGTGAGAACCGTCACTGGAAAACCCAGAACTGCCACAGGGGACTGGTTTCTTCCCCAGGGTCTCCCATGAGACCTAGCCACTAGCGGAGCCAGTGGACTCCCCCGCAGGCAGGAAGGCTCCCTGTAGATGGCTTACCTGGCAGGCAGCTGGGCCAGCTGTTCCAGTTCCTGCTCCATATGTTCCTGCAACTCGCTGGGCCTCAGCAGGACTTGGCAGATGGGGCAGAGCGGGGCTTGGCTGTCAAACAACGCTACTGCTTTCTTCTTACCTGGCCGGGGAAGGAGAACAGACACCGTGAGCAGAGCTAGTCAGTAGAAGGGAATCCTGTATCCTAGGCCTTCAGCCGGAGCCTACTTCTGCATTCTAGGGACTCTGGACCTGGGAGAGGGGTGAGGTATTCATTGGCAGCGGCAGAGGCCACAGCCATAAAGGATGCCTACTCAGCTGGCTGCTCCTCTAGGAAATCTATTGGGACACAATCAATGCTCTGTGCAATCAAGCCTTGATCATCCCGTCTCACACGTGTTTAATCATTCCATCACCCAGAATGCCGAGTGGCCCTTGCCTCTCTCTCTCTCTTTTTCCCATTGCTTTCATAGTTTCCAGATTTGGAGAAGGAAGAGATAGGAGAGTTCATGTCTACAATCATTCAACAAACATTCCCTCTTTTTTTTTTTTTTTTTTTTTTTTCTTTCTGCCCCAGTACCAGCTCGAGGCAATAAGGGTCCCAGCATGGACCATGGACTGACTCCAGGTTCTGTCTTCGGCTTCTGCTTTCTTCCTTCTGTGTGTTGAGTGAGCTTGTTCATCCCATGGTTACCATGGTTATAATGCCCACCTCCTATTTTCTGGACCTCTACCTGGCATTCCTCTGGGCCCCTATTAACCAATGTCTAATGGGCACCAATACCTCAATGTCTTCTAAGAATTTTAAAACCGGCAACTCAAATTTGAAATCTTGTCACTCCTTACCGACCTGTTACTCCTCCAGCTGTGCCCATCTCTGGTAGGACGGCTTCACTCGCCTACTCACCCGTTCCAGTGGCCTTAGCCTTATTGTGTGCAAGCCTTGCTTGCCCGACTTCCCTTCCCATATTCACATAACTATCCTGTCCATTCTGCTACTTCTATAGCTATTTATTTTTTAAAATATTTATAAGCCGGGTGTGGTGGGTGGCACACACTTGGGAGACAGAGGCAGTCGGGTCTCTGAGTTCAAGGCCAGTCCGGTCTACAAAGTGAGTTTCAAGACAGCCAGGGCTACACAGAGGATCTGTCTCTCAAAATAAAATAAACATAATAAAAAGCACTTATATATGTGTGTATTTATGTATGCCTGTGTGAGTGTGGACATGTATGTACCCAAGTGCACATGCGGAAGTGGGAGGACAACTTTAGGAATTCCACTTTTTGAGGCAAGGTCTTTCTTCTTTTTTGTCATTTTTACTTTTTCTTTATTACATTTTTTTTTGTTGTTTTTTCGAGACAGGGTTTCTCTGTATAGCCCAGGCTATCCTGGAACTCACTTTGTAGACCAGACTGGCCTTGAACTCAGAAATCTCTGGACCTTCAGAAGAACAGTCGGTGCTCTTACTCACTGAGCCATCTCACCAGCCCCGTTCATTACATTTTATTAATTTTTTTATACGTATGAGTGTGTTCACGAGTGTGTATGTGTACCATATGCCTGCCTAGTGCCCACAGAAGATAGGAAGGGCACTGGATTCCCTGGGCTGGAGTTAGAGGTGCTGGGAATCGAACCTGGATCCTTTGCAAGATAACAAATATTCTTAGCCTCTGAGCCGTCTCTCCAGCCCCAAGGGCATCTCTTCTTGTTTCTACTACTGAGCTGTATATTCTAGGCTCTCTGGCTTCCAAGACTCCAGCGAATTCTCTTGTCTTTCCCTCCCATCTTGCTCTAGGAATGTGGGGGTTACGGACATGACCTCCTGCGTTTGGCTTTTACATGGGTCCCAGGGGCTGAACTCAGGTCATCGGGCTTACACAGCAAGAACTTTGACCTGCTGGGGCTTCTCCCTGACTTCTTCTATGCTCTTAAAATTCACATTCTCCCTATTGAGGTCTCACTACTTAAAATATCTTTTTTGAGTTTTTTTTTTCCCAGTCTTTTGGTTTTTTGTTGTTGTTTGTTTGTTTGTTTGTTTGTTTTGGTGTGTATCTGTATGTCTGCACTCTGTGTGTGCAGTTCCCTTGGGTACCAGTAGAGGGCATCAGATTCCCCTGGGGCTGGAATTACATAGATGGATGTGTTTGTTTCTATGTGTGGAATTGAACTTCTCCCTGCTGAGCCACCTCTCCAGTCCTAGTAGGTCTCACTGCTTCTCCTTGGTAACCTCACAATCTCGCCAATTCTGAGTTTTCTCTTCCTAGTTTCTTCTTCATGCCTGTAATCCCAGCACTGAAGAGGGCAGGAGGACTGCTGGGAGGCCAACCTGCACTACACAGTGAGTTCCAGGCCAGCCTGGGCTACAGAGTGAAACCCTGTCTCAAAAGAAAAAGGAAAGAAAGAAAAGAACAGAAAAGAAAAGAACCAACCAACCAACATTTCTCCAATACATATGATCTTGGAGGGCTGGTGGGGAGCTAGGACTCTGTTTCCAGTCTGGCACTAACAGTGACCAGGACAAGGTTGCTTTGTTCATCCTCCTTTTGACTCACAAGTCCCCTGTTTTCTCACACCCAGTGCTCCCCAGTGTGCTTACAGGAATGATGTTGAAAAATTCTATCCATTCAGAAATATCCCTAGTTCTGACTGCTAATGGAGACCATGACTGTAGGGAAGCATTTTTTTAAGTACAATACTAGAGGCAGAAGCACCTCTGGTGCCGGGAGAAGGTCCCAATCAGCTCCCAATCAGCTTTCAGACATAACGACCACGTCAGTGATGACTAAGGTAGATGGGGAAGCAGGGCTACCAGGTTAGATGTAGATTGCCTGGTGAAATTTTATTTTAGATACACAATGAGTTCTTGAAAAAAAGTATAATTATGTATGTCCTAAATATTAAAATGAATATGTTGATACTCAAGATCCTTGACTTTTCTAAAATCACATTTACCTGGGTATCTAACAGTTTTATTTGCTAAATCTGGAAACTCTCTGCCTGAGGGAACTCCCAGGTCAGCCTGGGCATGGGAGGCTACGTCCCCTTGACACAGACTGAGAAAGACTATGGCTCCCTGGATAAGTAACCTGCATTGAGTAATGTGCAGGCTCTGAGGACAGAGCAATTCAGTGTGTGTGTGTGTGTGTGTGTGTGTGTGTGTGTTCTGAGGAGTGGGAAAAGAGAAGCCTTAACCAAAGCCATGTACTTGAAACATCATGGTCTTCACTGAGCTGGGATATCAGCTGTGAAGGCTTCCAGTGTTCTTGGATTGGGTAGGAGGGGCTCCAGGCCTGTTTGGCTAGGTCTTTAAGGAAGGAAAGTACTCTTACTGTGTGTGGTCCCACTGTGTGCCACCTGCCTTGGTATCTGTGTCTCCAGTGTTTACATGACAGACAGAAGGCAGTGCTAAGTAAAAGAGGCAGATATAGATGGCCCTGCTTTAGGAGGGCTCTGGTCTCAGTTCTGTCTCTCAAGCAGCCTCAGAGGTGGGTGAGGCCCTAGGGCTACTGTCTTCAACAGATGGGGAAATGGAGGCTCAGAATTAGATAGAGACTTTGACTTTGGCGTTTGGTCTTGGGCTTCATTTACTTATTCAATAGACATTTATAGAGCAATTATTCTGTTTCAGTATTGTTCTAGGGAAAACTGGAATTCAGAGCTAAGTAAAACAGAGTCTTGATTTCCAGGAGATGTGGGTGAGACCTAGGAGGGAGGCAGGAGCTCTGAGGAGCTCTGTGAGAGGGCTGGAGGAACAAGGATGGGGTGCAAAGGAAAGCAGGAAGGAGGAGGAGGAAAGGAGACAGGGTAGTTTACACAGACAACTAGCTAGGATCTGGGGTGTAGAGGGGGAAGTGATGAAAATGCCAGGGGCAGAAATGCCAGGGCTCAACCCTTTTATGGCTGCAACACCAAGTTCATTTCTTTGGGTTTTCTAGAGTCCAGATCCTGTTCTGCATCTGGGGTCCAAGGTCAGCATCCTCTGTCTCTGTCTCTGTCTCTGTCTCTGTCTCTGTCTCTGTCTCTGTCTCTGTCTGTCTGTCTGTCTCTCTCTCTCACACACACACACACCCTCACACCCACACACACCCACACACACCCACACACCCACACACCCACACACCCACACACTCATTCTCTTGCTTTCTGACAGGTGCTTTTCTCAGCTCAACCTCCCGTTTCCTTACTGGGGACAGCCAACTTTTTTTTTCTCTCTCTCTCTCCCAGCTTAGGGAAGAGCCCTACAGGAAAGAGCTGGGGTCAACTTGCAGCCTATGCCCTCAATCTCACCTTTATTTCTCAAGGGTTAGAGTGGCAGGTGTCAGCACGGTCATGCGCCCCCCCTCCCCCTCCCCCGCTGTGTTCCCTATAATTTTATATTGAGACCTGTGGTCATGACGTGGATTTTACTGCACTAACGACATGGCCTGCCCAGGTTTAATGACAAAATCCATACTCTGGCCCTGGGCCTGCTCCTCGTTTGCATAATTCCCAGAATACAGCTCCCTGAAGCTTTTGACCTGGGCCATTACAGTGGCCATAAAATGGGCTATAAAACCACTGGGGATGGCCAAGGGGAGGGGCCTATGGTCTTGCTGGGGTGGGAGTGAGGCCTTCATCTCCAGCCACCCCCAACCTGTCCTAGGCTCAGATAGAGTCATCCTCTGGTTCTTCCTTTCCATGGTTCCCAGAATCAGGGAGTCCATTTCAGGCTGGCGAGTGAGGCATCCCAGGACAGGTCTTCATGATTCGCTCATGACACAGACACAGCCTGTCAAGGGACACTGGCTACTTGAGTAGTCCTCCTCCAGACCTTGACAGATCTTCCCAAGAGCCAACAGTCAGACAAGGCTTTTTGCTACAAGTTGGGGCCAGGTTTCCAGCTCTGTTTGAATCCTAGCCTTCTAGGAGGCCTGGCTTCCTGGGAGGTCAAGAGCCAAGCCGAGCACAGTGGGGAGCCGCGGTGAACAAGAGGGGTGGGGACAGGGACTGGGCTGAGCTGTCAGTGCTAAAGATGATGAATGTGGGAGGTGAGGCGGGAGGCCCGGTGTTATCGGCAGCGGATGGCGGGTGTGAGCGCTCCCCGCTTCTGCTAATCCCCGGGCGCTGCCTCAGCCCTTGCACTGATAACGAGGAAATGGGACTGACAACAATTTTTAGCTGAGAGATTCTTCACCAAAATGCCAGGCGGCCGGAGGTCTGACAGCGCCTGATTGAGTATGTGAGTGTGTGGGGGGAACGCCCGCTGCCCCCTCTCCTCCCATGCAAAGATGGATCGCTCATTCCGCCTCCCGTCCACATTCATTACCGACTCCCTCCCCACCACCCCTGCCACAGTAAGGCCTGCCACCTCCACATCTCTGCCTGCCATAGGTGTCTTCCAAGCAGGAGGAGGGCAGAGAGGGAGGAGCCCCAGAACTCCACACAGGGCAACTCCAAGGGGCCTGAGTCAGTCCGGTCCAACTAAGGAGGCTTCCTAGTTGTGTGACCTGTGACCGCCAGAGCGGTCCCTTGCTCAGCGGCTAGACTAACTTTACTCCCAGACAGCAGAGGGGCTTCAACGGAAGCCTCTAAGAAGATTGTTGATTAGGTTGAGATAAGAGGTTAAACCAGGGCAGCACTTCTGCGGCCCATTCCTCCAGCCTCCCATCTCGCACCAAGTGTGAGGTGGGGGGTCGGGTGGAGGCTAGACCAGCCCTCTGCTGCCCCCCTCTGTTGGGAATTCCTGCCACTGGGGGCAGCCTGCTCTTGGGAGGATTGGTGAAAACTGCTCCTAGTCCTTAACCTTGTGGCCCCTCTGGTTGGACTAATTGCTTTTTCCCAGTTCTGTAGCCAAAGGGTTCCCTTCTCTCTCTTTATTTGTCCAAGCAGAATTTCCCACCTTTGCTCATCTTTACCAACCTTGCCAAATCCCCAAAGGTGCAGACATTACCCTGGAGACAAGAGCTTTTTCTGACTCTAGTCGAGCTGGCCTGACCTGTACTATGAATCGGAGGCAGGAGGATTGATATGGTCTAAATAGTGAGTTCCAGGCCAGCCTAAGGTGCAGTGTGAGATCTTGTCAGAAGGAGAAGGAGAAGGAGAAGAAAGAGAAGAAGTGTAGGTTGCTGGCCTAGGACAGGAAACATTAAATGAGGGCGAGGGTGATTATAATGACAGATGACAAGGAGACAAGATCTCTGGTAGCCCAGGCTAGCTTTAAACATATTGCAAAGTGAGGATGACCTTGAACCTCTGAATGCTGGGATTACAGGCAAACAGCACGAAACTCAATAGATGTTGTATTAGGGAATCAAACCCAGGGCTTTGGGCAAGCTTGACAAGACTCACCCGACCACATCCCCCACCTGACACTGGGGCTCTTAAGACTATCAGGCACACATGTGTCCTGCCATTCCTCTCCCCGCTCCATCCTCCTAAGAAGTGCTTCCATTTCCTAGTGACTGAGACACAGAACAGAGTAACAAGTAAAATTCTAAGAGCTGCCTCTTCCTAGCTGTGCTGTATTTGGGCCAATCACCCGATCACTTGGGCTTAGTTTCTCCTTGTGTGAACTGGCAACAGTATCTAAGGTCTAGGATGTCTGAGGATGCAATGAATTGAGGATGTACAAGTCAGACTCATAGACGTCACCTGTGCCCAGCCTTCACCTGTCTTCCCACTGGGACTGACTGAGATCAATGACCCTTTGGCAGGCAGCTGGCCTTGCCCTTCGAGCTCCTATGGAATTTCTCCTACTCGTCCATACTCATATACCTGCTTATTGGTTTATGGATCAGGCTACGCAGGAGAGCAGTGAGTTCAGTTTGGAGTGTATTTTCTTGGAGGAACTATGAGATGCTCAGTGATAGGTTTAGGAGACCCTGATCCCAGGGAAGAACTGAAATTCATCACGGTGGGCTCTGTGCCTAGATCATGGTCCAGCCTAGGGTAGACAACCAAGAGCGAACCTATCGCATAAAAGGATGAAGAACAGTGAGATCATCTAGGAGAGCACCCACTAAAAGGAGTATGGAAGAGAACCTCAGTTGACTCTCACAGGTGACAGACATTTAAGGCATCAAGGTCTGCAAAGGAATGGTAAAGAGGAAGAACGAAAACCAAGAAGTTTCACAGAGCAAGGGATGCCGTCCACACACCACAATGTGCTAAGAGGTTAAGACATCAGCCAGGAAGTGTCCCAGCCACTCATCCTACCTGAGCACACCATCTCCCTTTCACTTCATCCATCCATCATGGACCCAAGCCACCTAATCACTGGTCCTCTCTGCTCCTCCCACTTACCCCTTCTTCCTTCTCATCTTTCTGGAAGCCCTCTGATCGGTGACTCTGCTGAGCACGGGACAGGAAGAGTTAATGTGCAGACAGACGGCATTTTTTACCTTCAGTCAATATGAACAAGGCCCCAAGACTATGATTCCAAACATCTGGATTTCATCAATATGTGATCTGTCATCGTATATTGGCATTCCCCAGTCCCCGAGCCAGAGCAATGCGGCTGGTTTTATTAATACGTCAAATACATTATCCGTGTAATACACTTGTCTGGCTGGGGCCTCCCGCTGGGGCGGGGCGGCGGATTTGAATGTATGATGAATCAGTTTGCATTACATGTTCGTAAGTCATCATTTGTCAGGATTAATAGGCATCCCTGGTTGAGGAGGTGGGGGTAGGGCAGGCAGCGAGAGATGTGTATTTAGCTGTGGCCCATACTTATCTGCAGGTGCCCAAGGGTGCCCTGAAAACAGCTGTGCACCCACTTACCCAGACCCCAGGGTAGCAGCTGGCACTCACAGGACAGAAGTGACATTTTCAGCTGTCCCAGTGTCACTTGGAACCAAATAAGCCTATTTGTCTCTGCTTCGGGCTTGCCAAACAACCAAGAAGATGTAGCAAGTCCCAATTCCATAAGCCAGAGTCTCTTACTCGTCCCTTAGGTCTCAGCCTAGAAGTCTTTCTCCCAGGCAGGCTTCCCTCACTCCCCAGACCACATCAGGCATCTCCTCTGTGTTCCCAGAGTGTTGCTACTTTTCCAGCACATGTGTTGTTGCCTGTTCTGTGTTACCATCTTCAGAATGTGACTTTCCTGAGGGCAAAAAAAAAATTAGCATGGCCACTGCTACAGCCTCGGCATCTGACGGAGGGCAGGGTGCCAAGTAAAAGTAATAGTGAGGGGAGAAATCAATACGTATTCCTGAATTAACAAATAAAGGATTACCGACCTTGCCAAATCCCTAGAGATGCAGACATTACCCTGGAGACAACGGCTTTCTCTGATGCTTGTCTAGTCTGGTCAGTCTTTTATTCATGTTCTTCCTTATCTAGTTCCCCTCTTCCCACAAGGCATGCACACACCCCCCTGCATAGCGGTTGGTTCCATAGTCCACTATTTACCTGGGTCTAATACATAAGAATGACAATTCAAGCTCACACGCCCTTGCTGTCCTCCTCCTCCCTCTTTTCTGCCTGCAGATGCTTGGATTGGCATTCACTACTCATTTTCTGTGGTCTCCTTTGAGCTCCAGGCACAGGGGTGTCCTGACTCCTATCATGATGGATGCTAGTAACTATGTCTAGCAATACAGTGTGTGTGTGTGTGTGTGTGTGTGTGTGTGTGTGTGTGCCGTGGTTCTCGCACTGAGCCATGCTAGACTCCTGGGTGGCCAAACATCTGCAGGGCTGCCAGGTGGAGGGCAGCCTGTGGAAAGGTTTAGGCTCAGATTTAGGCTCAAGCTGGAGCAAAAGGCTCAGGGCCAAAGCACAATTAAATTCACTTAGTCCTGGTCATGGAACCTGAAGCCTTGGGTCCATGATCCTTTGCTGGAGCCAAGGACATCAACTATCAACTAATCTGTTGAGGACTGGTGGTGCTTCAGGGGCCACAGCTATTTCACATTCCCAACCATGGATCAAAACCATAGCCCCTTTTCCATCTGTAGAATTACAATTCACTCCCCACCTCCTTTCACTAATACCTTCCAGATAGTTCCTGTGTTCAGATGGAACACTGGTGCTTGGGGCAGGTGGAGCCTCCCAGTGGTCCCTGGGATTAGGCTCTACAAACTGCAGGAAGAGGCAGGATTCAGGAAATCATCCACCTATGAACAATGCACACATACCATCTCAGATGTCTGCACAGACAAGTGCTTCCACTAGAGTGGGCACGGGGACTCATGGGGTCGAGCGCACACACATACCCACCCCAAAGCGCATATTCAAGTGCAGCTTGATTACCCCGGACCATTCCGCCCAGCCTATGGATCCGTGCCTTCCCTGTCAACAGCCCAAATGCTAACTGTACTGTTTCAAGAAACAAAACTTCAAGTGTGTTTTACCCGCTGCTGCCTCTGGCTCTGGCTCTGGGCTTATAAAAATAAAATGGGAGCCTCCACAGCTGTGGACTATAAATCCTGAATGGTCGAGGGAGGCAGTGTTACCTGCATCCTAGGCAGATGGGTGGAGTGCCCGCGATGATGGCAAGTGCTTGTGTGTCTGGACCCACAGCGGGCCAGATGCTTAGCCCCAGGCATTGCCTGTTGGCCCAGCCCAGGCTGGCTGCTTCTCACAGACCTGTGCAATCAAAAGAGGTAGATCCCTAGGGAGAAAGTAAGGGCTCAGCTCAGGGGACGACAGGGTAGAGGAAGAGAAGCCAGGGGTGGGGCTGAGGGGGAGGGAGCAAGGCAGCCACGCGCGCCCGTGGCTGAGGCTAAGGGGGCCCTCGCATCTGGAGATCAATTAGCATCAATTACTGACTTCATTTAATTGTCGTCCAAGATGAATTTGTCATTTTTAGCTGGGAATTAATGGGAGACCTTCACCTCTCCCTGGCAGCAGCAGAGGAGCCAACAACGGTCACCTCAGCCTCCGAGAAGCTCAGCATACAGTTTAGGGCAGGGGCAGGCAGCTGGTGGGGCTTCAGTTCCTGGGCAAGCTCGAGCCTGACCTGCCGGAGCCCAGGGCCAAGGTGGAGGCCTTAGGTCCTGGGTAGCCGTCCTTTGCCGCCTCTGGCTTCAGCTAGAAATTAATTTGCTGGGCCGAGCATGTTTACCTTTTCCCAGCAAAGGCGAGTCGGTAAACAGCAGCCCGGCGGCTGAAATTGAATTGATAACTGCATCAACGTGCCAGATAACGCCTAAAATAATACGCCGATAAGGAAATTCGATTTGATTTGCTGCTGCGCATCAGATTGGCCCCATCTGTAGCTGCCTGTAATCATTTTCAATTGCGTTGGGAAACCTTATTTGTCCTTAAATATTTCTGTCATTTTTCATTGCTGGCGACAGATCCTTAGGCAGGTGGCAGGGGTGCACTGCTTCTGTGGGCGCAGGGCGGCGGCCCAAGGAGGAGGGGTGGTGGGACCAGGAGGGAAAGAGGCAGGGAGCAGGCAGCCGGGCGGTGACAGCTGTTCCTCCAATCAATCACGCTGTCGACAGGGAGGGACGACTGGCTGGCAGAAATTGAGTTTGCCTCACAGGGGACGATTGAGCAAATTAATAGCCCATTAGCCAAGCGGTGACCTGAGAAATGAAGGTGCAGGGGTTCCTGCTCACTCAGGCCGGCTGGGGTGGGGCAGGGCAGGGGAAGGGTCCAGGGAGGGGACCACCAGGGAGGGTGTGAGGAGGAGAGATGGAGAGATGAACGTGAGCACACGCGCGCGCGGTGGTGGGGGTGGGCTCAAATGGAGAGGAGATGATGCAGGAGGAAAACATGAAGATAGAGGCACAGGCAGTCCCAGGAGTGATGCTCCCGGCCAAGGGGGAGAGGCGCTGGCTGAGTTCTCCACCACCTTCTCATGAGGACACACCAATGAAATCCTCTCCACCCTCAATTCTGGAGACTCCCTTTGCTTTATCTTCTTAGGGTTCTGGAACGCTAGCTAGTCCTAGAATCGCCATTTTCTTGCAGACCTGCTTTTCTGTCTTCTACCTCCATGTTCTTTGGGCCTGTCGGTAGGGCCAGGGTCTTGCAGTCCACCGCTTTGCCCTGTGAGCCCTTGGAGGTTAAGCGCCACTCCTCAACCCTCCTTATAGGACATGTCTCTAACTCCCACCACTGTGGGCACTTGCCTGGACCCCACAACGCATCACCTCTGTACCCTCTGGCCAACATACTCTACTTCTGTACTCTCTGCCTTCTTCATCATCTGACCGCCCTCCTTTTGGTCTCAGACACATGGACGGCCATGAGCAGCTGGGGAAACCACAAAACCACGCAGATATGTGCCAATAAAAATTCCGTTTCCACTCTCAGCACTACTAAACAATCCTTTTACATCCTTGGTCAGCTGTCTCCCCTTCCCCAGAGACAATTCCATAATATTTTTACCACTTTGAGGCTCATCTCCTTCTGCTTCCCCTTCCTGGGGCTTCGCGTTGCACTAGAATCTGGAATAAGGCGTTCTTGGGCCCGAGGTCCTTTAAACCCTCTCCACCCTCCTCCTCTTCCTCCTCCTCTTCCTCCTCCTCCTCCTCCCATTCCAGCTTCCCTTGGGGTTCAGAATCTCACTCCAGCTTAAGTGTTGTGTCAGCCCCCTCTCTTCTGCATCCTTTGCTTCCCTGGAGAAGCATGGCTCACACATCTCCAGTGTCTCCCACAGTACAGTCACATCAACAACCCACCTGTCCCTTCCTGGAGTGAGTGTCCTCTCCTTATCTCCTTGCCTCACTGCAGATACTTCAAAGACTTGCTTGCTGTTTATACTCTATTTCCTAGTCACCTCTTTGTGTGTGTGTGTGTGTGTGCTCTCTCTTTCGCGCTCTTGCGTGCACGTGAGCATGTGCATGTGGAGGTCAGAGGTCAACCTCCAGTGTCATTCCTCAGGGGTCAATTACCTTGGGTTCTTTTGTTTGTTTTAAGACAGAGTTTCAGGCTGGAGCGATGGCTCAACGGTTAAGAGCACTGGCTGCTCTTCCAGAGGTCCTGAGTTCAGTTCCCAGCAACCACATGGTGGGTGGCTCACAACCATCTGCAATGGGATCTGATGCTCTCTTCTGGTGTGTCTGAAGACAGCAACAGTGGATTTATTTATAATAATAAATAAATCTTTGAGAAAAATAAGTAAATCTACCCCCCCCCAAATAAAGACGGACAGTTTTACTCACTATGGAGCCTGGGCTGGCTGGAACGCAAACAGACTAGGCTGACCTTGAACTCAGAGCTGCCTGCCTCTTGAATGCTATGATAAAAGAAAAAGGTGTGCACCACCAGGCCTAGTTCACCTTGTTTCTTGAGACAGGCTAGGTTAGGTTGACTGGTCACCAGACCCTAGAGATCCCCTTGTCTCTGCCTTCTCGGTGTCGGGAGTACAAGCATGTACTACCACATCGCACTCTTCGCTGTTGTTTTTGAGACAGAGTTTCTCTGTGTAGCCCTGGCTGTCGCAGAACTCTCTCTGCAGACCAGGCTGGCCTCAAACTCAGAGATTCGCCTGTCTCCGTCTCCCAAGTGCTGGGGCTAAAGGTGTGCACCACCACCGCCCGGCTTACATTTCACTTTCTTGATGTGGGTTCTAAGGATGAAGTCGGATCCTCAGGAATTGAGCTGTCTCCTCAAGTCCCCTAACCAATTCTTAACTCACTACATCAATTTTCATCCCTACCACTCTATGGAAACTGTTCTCCGTCATCAATGATCACCATGGAAACTGTTCTCCGTCATCAATGATCACTGTCTGTCAAGTCTAATGGATACCCTAGGTAATTTATCTGTTAATTCAGTAAACACACAGCGAGTCTCGAATATATTAGATTCCATACTCAGATCTGGCAGTACCACATCTCTGTCCTAATGGAGCATGGAGTCTAATGAGGGAACAGATACAATCAAACACTCAACAATCCTTATATTGCAATTGTGCCAGAGAAAGGCAAACAGTTTTACGGAGCCAATAACGTGGACATTTCTATTGTTCAGGGCAATCCACGTAGGTTTCCCTGAGGGACAGCCCCACTTGAGATGTCCTAGCTGAGTTGGGGAGGAAGGGGCAAGGAGGTTGGGGAGCAATAATACCATATACGTGCTCTGCACCCAGCATTGAGCAACTTATCCTGTCCTGTAATCAGGGGCATACAAAGTTCTGTAGCTTGCCTACGGTTACTTGGTGAGGCGCTGTGTTAGACCGTCAGTGCAGGCAACGAAGTGCTTGGAGTCTGTGCTATCCACTCTACTGCCCCAATACTCTTTCGTGTCCTTGTCCCCATTCATATCTCTCCCTGTGGATGCCAAGCCCCTCCTCTGGTGTCATTCCCTCAGTTCCTACTCAACCATATATTACACTGAAACTTCTCCACTTAGACATCCCATGGGTCCTTTAAGGCCCAGCAAGCCTGAGGTGGGTGCATCTTTCTCTAGCTCTGCCTTCCCCCTGGTTTCTCTGTTCCGGGATGAACCACCATTCACAGCCTTCCCTAAATTCACCCTCTCCACACTTACTCTTTCTTCAGGCTCCTGTATGGAGTAAATTGCCTTCTTGGCTGTCTTCTCCTGTAAGGATGCAGCAGAACATCTCTCCTTTATCATGGGATGTTGTTCAGACGCCACCTTTGTCTATCTCTGCTGGTAAATTCCGCTACTCCATTGCTATCTCTACAGAGAGGAGGAGCCTCCTAAAATACAACTTGGATCCCATCATCCAACCACTTAGGACCCCTCCCATGTCATACTTGTTATCTCCTAAGGCCCTCTGCAGCCTCATATCCTCTCCAGCAACACCGTGTGGTGTGGTTGGACAAGAGTTAGCTCTTCCTCATTATTCTCACTGCCAACAACACCCGCCCTCGACACCCATCTCTTCATGGGCAACCTGTAATTCTTATCCTGTAAAAAAAAAAAAAAAAAAATCCTCTGATGTCTCTGCTCCTGGAAGACTTCACCAGACTCATTCTCTTTCCTTCTGAGTCAGGATCTCTCTATGTAGCCCTGGCTGTCCTGGAACTCACTCTGTAGATCAGGCTGCCCACCTCTGCCTCCCCAGTGCTGAGATTAAAGGCGTGCACCACCACTACGTCTGACTTTAGTCATTCTTTCTCGTTCCTTCACCTCATCTTTGTACACATGTAGTACTGCAGCTATGTGTTTATCTGCTTCCCTTCCTTGTCCTGAGCTCTGTGAGGGAAGGAGGGTGTCTGATTCATCTGGTATATTCAGGACCTGGTCTAGGGTTTGGTATACAGCAGGTATTAGTAAATGTTGAAGAATCCAATGACCAAGTTAACGAGGGAGGATGTGAAGGGCATGTGGGCGGGGCCTCAGAAAGAGAAGTGGGACCAGGTGAAGGAAGGCTGCCCCCATCACACTGAGAATGTCTTTTGCTTACAAGAACCTTTATTCAATAATAGTGAAATGTCCCAAGGGGTTCAAAAAAAGGAGGCTCTCTGTAATTGTACTTGCCTCCAAATCAAGAGTTCACAGACCCGATGGGAAACCAGTGACTGGTGAACATAGCCAGATAGTAAGGCTCATGCCTGGAAACATGGCCAGGTAGCTGCACGTATCAGAACAGACATCCCATGGGCTCCTGGGAGCCTCCGCCATCACGGAACCCTCTCCGGGCCTGTGCGCTAGCCCAGCACTCCACCCGGAACCCCTGGGCTGCGCTCTCGCTCAGCAATTTCCCTACCAAGAAAGCTCTAAGGGTTTCAATTACCGGCGCGTGGGATTTAGTGCCCTGGGCTTCTCTGACTGGAGGAGATTTATTTGAAGGTTTAGTGTCGTGGAGAATTCACGTCTTCACTCCCAGGAGCCCAGCTTCCGTCTCAAGCCCCTAAATCAGGAACCAAGATGGGCTATTGTCAGTTACCGCATTAGCCTCGTTAGCGGACCAGGAGGGGTGATTAATAGCAACGCACACACAGCCATCCTCCTAGTTGCTGCTCCTGCTGCTACTTCTGACCTGGGAGGGGGGTGGGGAGCAGCAGAGCCTGCTCCATGATGGCAACTCCTTTCCCAGAACCAGGCAGGAAAGTCCAGATCTGGGCGTGGGAGCAGTTAAAGGTTAGCAAGCCCAGCCTTTGGGGCCCAGCTCCTGGGGTGAAGGACAGAGGAGGAGCTGGACGGGAATATTTGCTTCATTTCCCAAACACTCTTTTAGTGGTGTTATGATGGGCCGGCGACAATCTAAGAACTGGGATGAGAGACAGGCGATGAGCAGGAGAAAGGACAGGAAGCTGTGTGTGGGAGCTGTGGACAAGGGATGTCGATGCAGGAAGGACACAGACTATTGTGTGTGAAGAACGTGAGGGGTGTGGCTGGGAGAAGGGTGTACCATGAGTTTGGAATCAGGCTAACCTGGGCTTTCAGTTCTGGCTACTTTATACATATTTATTTATCCACTTAACAAATTGTTACCAAGGATCAAGTAGCTTTTATATGCCCACACCACATTTTTCTTGGCTACAGATCGGAGATAATAATAATAATGATATTGCCTAAGAGAATGGTGTGATTTATGAGAGCAGAGTCGGGGCAGAAACGCCCTGGCACAGAGTACCAATACAGGTCAAGAAACGGTAGCTGTGGGGCTGGGGCTTATCTGTCAGTCTGAGTTTTCTTTTTTCTCTTCTTGTCTCTTTTCCCCTCCCTTTCTCAATCACCGTTGAACCACAGTATTAATTATTAGAACCAATTGACTGTTTAGACTCTGATGTTTTAACTAATCACCACTAATGGCAAGCACTGTGGGCAATCACATTCATTTAGTTCCCAGGCAAACCTCTTTACACAGAGCAGGCTAGTGGGAGGGGATCCAGCAAGAGCAGGGGTTTGGAAATGACAGGGGTGGTCTCTGCTGTCCAGATATAAGACCTTCTCCTGACAGCCCTGGTGAACCAAGTCCCTTGGGGTTAGGTCAGCTGAGACTTGCCTCAAATGTGGGTTGGTTTCCTTCCTGACATTTTTTTTTTAGCCCTTTGGCCCCAGTGTCCCCTTTGACTTAGAATTCTGTCATGAAAATGAGCAACGACTGACCACCACCTTGGATTGTAAATATCTGACACTTGGCCAAGCTGTGTTTTTAAACAGTGACTCCTCTAAAGGTCCCCCTATGGGAGACAGGCATTTAGATGCTCATCTAAATCCCAGCTTCTCATAGGGCATCGGTTGATGATGGGTGGAGCGCACCGCTGAACCCTGGCCATCTGGACCTGGGTCAGAGTGACAATAGCCAATGAACATGTGCTCAGTGCTGCTGAGCCTTGGCCAGGACTGGGGATGTGTCCTAAGCATTGTATGCCTGCCTTCTTTACTCCAAGGCCCCAGTTCCCAGCCTATACACAGCTCTGTTTCACACTGAACTCATGACCACTCTGTACCTCCTCCAAATTCCCAGAACGCAGGAAGGCCATCTTTAGTTCAGGGGTGGGGGGTTCAGGCTAGGAAAGGCTGGATGGACCGTAAAGCAAACGTCCTGGAGGAGGCGGCCTAGATGTTCATAGCCAGTAGGTGTCGCTGTGGCTCCAGCACTGGGAGGGGGTGCTAGGTAGGGGCCCTGGTGCTGTGGGTGCCCCCTGGCTTCCTGCCCCTGTCTCAGGCCTTCCAGAAAAGCTTTCACACATGCCTCTCAAACTAAGTGTACTCCGGACACTTGGGGGTCATGTGAAGATGTAGATTTGATTCACCAGCTCTGGAGTGGGGCCTCGGTGGCGTTTCTCAGAAGCTCCTAGGTGATGCTGGCCACTGGCTGCACTATGAGTGTCAAGGGCCCCCGACTAGGCAGCTCCCCGCTGGAGAAACTAGAGGCTCGGCTTTCCTCCAAAACCAACCTCCACCCTCCCTCTTATTTTGCTACACTAGGTTCCAAATCAGAGCCCATGGTAGTTACGATTTGAATCCTCTTCTTTTGGGCGGAGGCAGACTTACCCAAACCCAGAGGCACTCTAAACTGGAATCTAACTCCAGGTCTCTGAGCCAACTCTAGCCTCTTCCTCTAGCCTCCCTAAACTCACATCCAACTCCACCTTCTCTAGTTAGCTCCAGTTCCCAGGGGGTTCCCTCTGTCTCTTCCCTTCATCCTCCACCATAGCCTTTCGGGGTCCTCTGCTCCACTCTCCTCTGGATGCCAGACTATGATAGAGCAATGGGCAGTGGGGGGGGGGGTGTCTGAGGCCAAGGTGCCTGCATAGGAGCCACTGCTGCAGGCAGAGGAGATAGGCAGTCTGGCAATCTAGAGATGGGGCATGCTGCAGACTCGTTATCCCCATCCCTCTGCTTTGTCTTAGCATGCATGTGTGAAGGCAGCCCTGGCTTCAAGGGAAGGAGGAGGTGGTGTAGCTCTGTGGGGAAAGAGGCAGACAAAGCACCTAGCAAGGGTTTCCTCTCCACACCTACATTTCTATTAGGGCCTTCCTCCTTTTGTAAATTTACTTATATATATGAATACTCTATTTGCATATATGCCTTTATGACAGAAGAGGGCATCAGATCCCATTACAGATGGTTGTGAACCACCATGTGGTTGCTGGGAATTGAACTCATGACCTCTGGATGAGCAGCCAGTGCTCTGAACCACCGAGCCATCTCTCCAGCCCCTTCTTTCCTATTCTCATCCGCTGCTTGGGCTTGCTGGGCAGTAAAGCAGCAGGCACCTTAGAGGTGGCAGTTTGTATGTGCTGGCCATTTCCAAGGCTGACAGTCTGTTAAGTGGGAATGCAACTGAATTAATTAGCTGATTTGTAATTGGTTAATTGATCTGTAGGATAGCAATTGAAGTAGGAGCATGTTGGCCTTTCCAGCTGGAAGGCCACCTGCTGTGACTCACTCTTCAGATGTAGACTGCAGGAGCATAAACCCAGAAAGGGCTGCTTTCAAATGCACTGTCCCCTTTCATTTAAAAACTTGAGCCAGGTATGGTGGCTTACTCTGCAATCCTAGTACCTGGGGGGCTGAGGCAGGAGGCTGGCTATGAGTTGGAGCCTCGCCTAGATACCAGGCCAGTCTGAACTATACAACAAAAGACTACCCTCTCACCAAAGTGAAATAAATAAAAAAGCAAGCCAGTCCCTTTACTTGGGAAAGCTACCGCTAGGGTTAGAGCATGCCTCCACATCTACAAAAGTCTCTACTTTATTATGAGTCACTTTGCACCCTTTTGAATACCTTGAAAAAGTTACTTAATCCCCCTGTGCTTCACCTGTGTAGTGGGAAGAGTCAAGTCCCCACTTTGCAGGGCTGTGGGTAAAGACATTTGACTAATGTCAGGCTCTTTCAAGTCCTTTCGTTGAGTGTTTGCTACTATTATAGATCTTATCAATATCTTTGGATATTTAGTGCTTTAGGTAGGTACATTTTCCTTTAATCATACAGGCAAAAATCACTGTCCAAAAAACGATTAGGATCAGGTTTTCCCCCAGTGCCCACATGGTAGCTCACAGCAGCTGTAGCTCCAGTCCGTGGAATCTAATGACCCTCTTCTGACCTCTGAGGGCATTAGGCATGCCGAGAGTGCACAAACAAACATGCATACACATATACACATAAAATGTATTCGGTTTTTCAAGACAGGGTTTCTCTGTGTAGCTCCCTGGCTGTCCTGGAACTCACTCTGTAGACCAGGATGGCCTTGAACTCAAAGATCCCCCTGCCTCTGCCTCCCAAGTGCTGGGATTAAAGGCATGTGCCACCACTGCCCAGTTAAATGTTCTTTTAAAGAATAAAATGTTGGGGCTGCTTTAGTCTGGGTTTTGGGTGCCACACTGAACACACGTGGCAATCCCTGTCTGAAGCCCATGCCCACAGGGCGGAGGAGGAGTCTAATCTTCCCCTGTTTCTGCCTGGTCTGGGACATGAGAGGGAACAGGAAAGGACAGGAAGGGAGAGGTCAGCGCGACTCGAGCAGGCCCTCCCCCTCTCAGCATAGCTCTCTCCCTGCTTTCTCCCTTTCCACAGTCCCCAGGTTTTCAGTCCTGGATTCCATACCGATGCTCAGCCCTAGGCAGGATCCGGGCCAGAGCCAGCCCGAAAGAGGGAACAACAAGACTTAGGCAAGAAGCCTGGAATGGCGGAATATGGGTTCTGAAGTCAGGGAGACCTGGTATTGACTCTACCCTTAGGATTGCTAGTTATGGGCTGGAGAGATGGCTTGGCGGTTAAGAGCATCCTTAGGGGTCCTGAGTTCAATTCCCAGCACCCACATGGTGGCTCACAACCATCTGTAATGGGATCTGATGTCCCCTTCTGGTGAGTCTGAAGACAGCTACAGTGTACTCATATATACATTATATAAATACATACATACATACATACATACATACATACATACATAAATGGATTGCTAGTCATATCCTGTCTCTGAGCAGGGACCACCACCCACAGGGGCTTTTCCTCACCTAGAAGCTCACTCAGGATGATACTGGCCTCTCCATACTTTAACGAATAAATGATCCATGTCACCTAAAGCCCAGGGCTTGCACACTGTGAGGGTGCTGTTGAGGACACACATGGCTGTCCTGTGGGAGAAACCATGAAGCTGCTACGGCCTGGGAATGCAGAGTGACAGGGTTGATAATCTGCATGGCTCTTCCCCACTCAAGTGCTCAGTGGTCAACAGCAACAGGACAACACGGGCTTATGTCCTGAGGAAGGCAGCTGCTGGGGACAGGGGTGGAACAGAGGCAGCTGGGGGTGGAGAGGAGCCTGTTACCAGCTGCACAATGGATTTCTCAGCTACCAGCAACCCCTCTGGGTGACACCTAGCTATTACAGTTCTCATAGCCAGCTCTCCTCATAGGGCAAGAAGAAAGTATGGCTCCAGGGAGTGGCCCCTGCACACGCTAATGCTATGCCCTTTTTTATTTTTCCTCATTCCTGTCTTTTAAATTTTTCTTTAAAAATTGCATTGTATGTGTTCGTGTGTGCACACTCACGTGTAGGTCAGAGGACAAGTTCTAGCAGGTGATTTTCTCTGTACACTACATAGGTTCTGGAAATCAAACCCAGGCCATCCAGTTACCAGCGGGTACACTCTCCTGCTGAGCCATCTTGCTGGACCGGGTACACTCTCCTGCTGAGCCATCTTGCTGGACCGTTCTTTCCCCTTTTATCATGACCCATTCCAAACCCCTAAAACACTTGAGTGTTTGGGGCCCTGCTTCTGGGGCTAGAGAGGAGTGAGGGCCTGACCAGGCTGGGGATGGATGGGCCCACGAGACTCTACTGTAAGGCTGATGGGCAAAGAACTGAGCAGGAAGGGGGCCGGGGCTGAGACAGACAGAGCTTCCTAGAGGAGGTAGAAGCAGAGGGTGGAACGGACCATGGAATGGCAAGAGAGGAAAAAGTGGAACAAAAGCCAAAGCTGAGAGGTGACCTGCAAGCACCAGGCAGAGATTAGAGGGCAGAAAGACTAGAAGGTCCCTCTGGAAGTGAGCGGGGCCTCACCTGCTTTGCTCTGTAGGCCTTTCAGAGCCAGGAGGACAGACGGCCCATGCTGTTGAGCTCCTGCAATATTTAGACAGGGGCCTGACACCCAAGACTGGAATCGTTCTTGGTAGAAATCATGACTGGCCGCATCTTTCACCGTACCCCAATAAGCCTGGCCCAGTGTGAAGCATGAGAGAAGCAGTTGGATTATCACCCCCGTTTTACTGAGGAGACACCAGAACTCAGACTCGGAGAAGTCGAGCAAGGGGACCCGCCCTCTGCCTCTAGCACATGTGCAGCTGGAACTTGAAGGCTCCTGGTTCCTCAGCAAAACCTGCAGGTGTCAATGGACCACTGATGAACGGGCTAGCCTGAGCTGAGCGGGGTAGCCTGAGTTCTGCTTGCTTCATCCCCCTGCAGCTGGTCCCAGTGAATCCATAGTCTCTCACCGGTGGGCCTTCAACAAGATCTTTCTCTCTGCCTGGACAGCAACCTTTTGGAACTCAGCTCATGGGTCCACTCTTCCGGAAGCAGCCTCTTCAAGCCTTTCAGGTAGACAGGGTCCCCTGAAGCCCCCAGTTCTGCCTGATTGGAAGTCTGCTTATTCGGTTACTTTCAGCGGGGCCTGGTACTGTGATGGCTGCACACAGATGAGCGGAGAGCAGAGGTTGTCTAGTCATGGCTCTGGTGGCTGCTGCAGCATTCTCCAGAGGCCTCTAGAGCACTGTGCGAGGAGCAGACTCAGCCAAGTTGAAGCTCAGTCCAAGACCTGACCGATAGGGTGTGCCAGTCAGTTGTGGGGACTCATTTAGCTGGGGAAATGTCGACAGATAGAAGCTCCTGGAAGACCAGGTGATGGTGAATTTCGGTGGAGAGACGGCTATAAGCTAGGGAAAAGGAGTGGCATGGTAGAGGCAAAGACGGAGAGTAGAAGGCAAAGATGGAGAGTAGAAGGAGCCAGCCTTTACCTAGCTTCTCCCTGTCCAGCAGGGCATGGGCTTTGCATCCGATCGCAGGCTTCCTGCGGGTGACTGCCTGGGAGTCTGTCCCTTCCAACACGCTGAGAGGGTGAGCTGCTGTATCATGGACCTGTGAATCCTAGCCTGTGGTGCCCGCTCTCCCACACTACAGAAAATGCACTGTCTAAAAGCCACAGCTGTGCCAGCACTTCTGTCACACACAGGGGCTGCAGCAGGCGGAGTCCATCTTTGGCAGTACTATTTTCTCCTCATTTGTACCAAGACCCACAGCCTACACACCTTCTTGTAGTCTTAAGCCAGGGGGATGATGGCACTCATTTCTCTGCCCTGTACCCTCCAGACCAGGCATGCCAAGTACCGAGGTTTTGGATCTACCTATTCCCAGAGAGATGTTTGCTAGGTGGTTCCTGGCCTAGATATTGTTTATTAATGTGTGTTCAATTTAGCTATTAGAAAAGACTAAATACAAAACATTGAGAGTTTTGCGTTTCTAAGCCTTTTTCTTTCTCTTTTCCTTCCTTCCTTCCTTCCTTCCTTCCTTCCTTCCTTCCTTCCTTCCTTTCTCTCTCTCTCTCTCTCTCTCTCTCTCTCTCTCTCTCTCTCTCTCTCTTTCTTTCTTTCTTTCTCTCTTTCCATGAAGGACAGAGGTTTGAGGCCTCAGGCAGCCGAAGCTGGCCTCAAACTTGCTGCGTAGCTACAGGTGACCTTCAATGACCTTCCTGCCTCTACAGTACACTGCTGGGGTTACAAGTGCATCACCATCCTGGCTTCTCTCTCTCTCTCTCTCTCTCTCTCTCTCTCTCTCTCTCTCTCTCCTTATGCTGTGCTGGGAACTCGGGGCTCGTGTCATACAGCTAAGCACTTTACCAACTGAGCCACATCACCGCCCGGAGACAATAATTATTATGACCTAGGATCTTGTGTTGTTGTATGAGACAGGTTAAAGCGTATGCTGTTCGGCTTTGGAGGTGGACAGTCCCACTGTCCTCATTTCACAGAGGACAACACTGAGGCTCAGAGAAGCCTGCTGACTTGCCTGTCAGTGCCATTGCAGAAGTGGAAGGCCTGGGATTCTTGTGAGTGCCCCCTACACTGAACCACTTTACAGCTCCCTGGGGAGGGGCAGGCTGGAAAGTGCAAGTCTTATTTGAGTAATAGCTAAGGTCTCTCTTCTGACCAACAGGCCTTCAGCCTGGGCCACCCAGGGGGACAAGGGGAATTGGGAAGAGCAGAAGTTATACCCAAGCCAGGTGCTCCTCAGGGAAAGCAGCCTTGTCCAGGGAAGCTGGGAACATTCTGTGGGGAGGAGGGAGGTTGTGGGCACAGGAAAGCCATGAGAGGGTTGGTGGGAAGGTAGATCAGAGTGGTACTGGAGACCACAGGGCCTGAGAGTGGGCAGGCCACTAGTACTGCAGTGATCCCCTTGGTGGGGGGTGGGGATTGGCCATCTGCCACACTCCTCACACCTGGGCTGGAGCCCTGCTCATAGCCAGCCCTGGCTCCAGCCACCTCTGCCCCCTGGCCTAGCGGCAGGCCCAGCTGGCTCACCTTCTCAATCAATACTGCGCTCTTAATGGGCCCAGCCACCAGCACCAACCAGGGGCATTAAATGTTAATTATATCTATTTGGATTTGAAAAATTTTATTACTCGAGTTAATTATGGCTGGAGTCATAAAAAGGTTTCAGAGCAAAAGGGCTGCCTTATTGGGGCCACTTTCCCTAAGACAGATTGGAAAGGCAAAGAAGAAATAAAAGCATCAGGCTCAGAGGGCAGCCGCCCCACATCTGCCCGATCACGGGCTCCGGATCTCATCCTCATCCCCCCACCCCACCCAAGAGAAAGGCATGAACCCCCACCCCAGCCTCGCCACCACCCCAGCTGTGTTGGCACCTAGAATACATGTGAGGCCTGTCTCAGAATGGAAGGCCTCTTAGCCAAGTTCCTGAAGTAAGGATTCCAAGATTAGCCCAGGACGCTACTTCAAGTGGTCCAAATGCGGAGGAATACTCCCTCTCAGCTCCACCCAGCTCGCCTGATTGCTTCCTGCCAGCCCCTCTCTTGATTCATGGGCCTGACCTTGAGCTATAAAGTGCTCACTCTAGCGGGCATAGAGGCAGGATTTACAGCCTTGGGGTCAGCTGTAGGCAATGACACACACAATAGCTGACTCACAGGGTGCCCCATTCCCAGCCCACACATAACTCTTGCCCATACAGTATACACACACACACACACACACACACACACACACACACACACGCAAAATCTTGACAGAGACAGAAATGCACACTCATGCCCAGGAGCTATCGGACTAGCATCTAGTAAGGAGAGAGCCATTTGCAGAGCAAATGTGGGGCCTTGATGCTTTACAGGCAGTTTGTCTAATCCTCAGTGCCTGCCGAGCCTGTGAGGTCAGGCAAGTCAGCAGCGCTTGTTTTATAGAAGAGGGAGTGAATGAGGGCCTGGGCCGTTTGTTATCCCAACATCTGTGACTACAAGAGCACCAGCTCCCTGAGAACTGTGTGGCCTCTTCTAGAGCCACTCCCGTGCTCCCCACGGTGACCCTGGCCATTCTTTTCCTCTTGAGGATTTTCTTCTTCTCTCTTCAAAGTTGTGTGCAACCTTTCTCTTAAAATGCCCTCCGCCCCCGCCCCCAATTTCGCTGCTCTCTTTCCTCCTTGACTCTTGCCATCTACTCTTGGGGACAAAGGTCCTCTCTTGGGCACCTGTCCTCTCACCTCCCTTTTGCTTTCCAGGACAGAGCTTTCCCTGTGGCTGTTCTCCTTCCCATGGGTCTCCCTCAGCAGCCCAGGAGACTGTGGTCATTCTGCCTGTGTCTGTGGCTCCTACCGGGTCACTTTACACCACAGACAGTCCTGGAATTAGAGAGCTTTAAGGTCAGTATCAGCTTTCCTGACACCAAGACCTCTCCCATGTCTTGGTTCCTCTGACTTAAGGCAGTGGTCTCTGCTTTCAGAGAACTTCTGAACCCTTTTGGCTTCAACTTTTCTTTCTCTCTGCACAATCCCTACACTTGTCTCCAGGTAAGCATCTCTCCTCCGCTCCTATCCTGATTTGTCCAATGCCCAATGGACACAGTCATTTGCCTTTGCTACTCTCCCCTCAAATGAAATAATTATCTTTTCTTTAAAATACCTCCTTTCTCTCTCTCTCTCTTTCTTTCCTGTCTTTTCTTCCTTTCTTCCTTCTTTTCTTCCTTCTTTTCTTTCTTTCTTTCTTTCTTTCTTTCTTTCTTTCTTTCTTTCTTTCTTTCTTTCTTCTTCTCTCTCTCTCTCTCTCTCTCTCTCTCTCTCTCTCTCTCTTGTTTTTTGTTTTTTTGTTTTTTTTCGTGACAGGGTTTCTCTGCAATAACCCTGGCTGAACTCTGAAGACCGGGCTGGTCTCAAACTCAGAGGTTCACCTGTCTCTGTCTCCTGAGTACTGATATTAAAGGCATACGCCCATACCTTATTTCTATCTACCAAAATAGTATGTATGTATATATGTTGTGTCTCTCTCTGTGTGTATGTGTTGTGTGTGTGTATGTATGTGGTGTATGTGTGTGTGTATGGTTCTCCGGCCTCTCTAAACATAGAATCACTGATAAATATGTTAAACAAATATTTTTGGGATTTCTTTTCAGTTCTCAGGGGTTGAACCCATCGTCTAGTGCGCGTGTTCTGCTTCTGAATTCCGAGTTACAGTAACAACCATGTACAAAGCCAAAGCACCCAGGTCAACAGGTTTGGGGAGGTGGAGGTGAGAGGCAGGCCAGCAGGCAAGCTGTGAATTGCCTCAGACAGTGACAGTTGTGGATCAGGTAGGTTTGAGGCTACAGCTGACCCTGTGTGTCATCTGTGTGACATTAGGCAAGTTATTTGATGTAAAATGTCACCAGAGTTCTTACTAGAGGTCTGCCTATGCCCTTGTTTAACCATCACTTTGTCCTCATAGCAACCTGTAGAGTAAAATTGGCTTGAGTTGTTGGACCTGAGAGTTGACAGTAGTTGCTGACCTTGGCAAAGGTTAAGGGTCAGGTGGCATCTCCAGGGAAAGTGGATTCTGAAGTGAAAGGGAGAGGAGGATGTGGGGAGGTGTCACCTGTGCACGGTCTATCCTGACCCTGAAGAGAGAAAAGGCATGAGAAGAGAGGGAGGGTGGGTGTCTGATGAAGCACAAGGATGGCACAGCTATTAGAGAGCAGTTTCCACTTATGGATCTGAAAGAATGGGAGAAGAGTAGAGCTACAGGAAAGAGAGTCTCTACAGGAGAGTCTCTTCAAGCCTAGGAGGGGAAGGACTCTAGCCCTATCTATATGTCGGGGAGATGGACAGGGCACGCCTCTCTATCAAACAGCTGAACTGGGTGTAGACTCCCAGGGATCAGCGTGGTGAAGCCACCTGAAGCCACTAGGCTAGGAGAGTGCTGTGACCCTCAAGGCAGGCATTTGAGCATGTCTTCTCTGTAGCGCCCCAGGATGCCCAGGGCCAGCTCTGGGAGAAGAGCCGGGGACTTGGTTAGAAAAGCTGCTTCTGGTGATGCTGAGACAGGCCAGGGGCTGAGTCCTGTCTACCTGAGCTGCAGGCAGCCCCTCTCCTGCTCCCACTACTCCAGCTGGGATTTTCCCCAGCATTCAGACAAGCTTGGGGAGCCAGCCCCTTATTTCCAGAGCTGAAGCAATAAAAGGGGAAAATCAACATCCTAGTGATCTTGTTTATGGTGCTAAGTAAGCTGTACAGCTTAATCCCTGCGAGGTTAATGAATTTACAACTTGCTTTGGAATTTGACAGGGGCTGTAAAAGAGGAGTGAACCACTCACTCTCTCTGCTCCTTCCTCCACGGCTGCTGATGCTGGCCTGGCCTGGCTGGGTCGCCCTGATGAAGGAGGGGAGAGGATTTGAGTGTGAGGTTCACGGCCAATGGTCTGGGCTCTGAGCTGACTGGTCGAAAAGAAGACTAATGCAAGGATCAATGGACACCTCCGGTAACTCTCCAGCTCGCTGTGAGTGTCTACCTTCTAGTGTAACTGGGAAACAGATGTGAGGTAAAGCCAGTAAGGAGGTTAGCATCAGATTATGTACATAGTGACAATGACAGTAATTAGCAATTTCATTCAGTCTTAAATCAAAATTTTCTATTTGCTTGTCTATGGCCCCTCACTGTTTATCCATTCATTTAGAAATTCAATAAATCTTTTTTTTTTTTTTTTGAGAAATCAGACTGCATGGCAGGGCCTTGTGTCGGGTACAATTTACAGTGAGTCACACACCTTAAAACATGTTAAAGTTAAAGAGAGGAAGAAGGAATGGACAAGTTATCCTGGCTGTAGACCAAGTGACAATAAGGCCTACTTAAAAAAAAACAAAACAAAACATTTTTTAGTCAGGTATGGTGGTGCGTGCCTTTAATCCCAGCACTCAGGAGGCAGAGGCAGGTAGATCTCTGAGTTTGAGGCCAGCCTGGTGTATAAGTGAGTTCCAGGACAGCCAGGGCTACACAGAGAAACTATGTCTCAAAAAACTAAGACAAACAAACAAAAATCAAAACAAAACAGAACTCCATGTGAGCACACAGTATTATACTAGATCAAAACCTTTGGAATGGGTGTGCCCCCCCACCTCCCAAAATAGGACATTCTAAAAACAGAGAAGGCAGGTTTTTGGAATAGTACTGTCAGAATAGTGATAAATTGGAAGCCAAGATCGTCAGGGGAAGAACTCGACTTCCTCTCTTGTATTCACAGACACTTTGCAAGGTACTAGGGACGAGAGCCACGCTCCTCACTTTGGGTGCACGCACCATGCACGGACCCTCCCAGAGATTAGAGCTTCACTTAGTGTTTCTTAAATGAATAAACAGTCCTTTGTATAACGAATAAACCTACTTCTGGGAACAATACTCTGCAAAAGAGACATCCACCCTCATCTCTTTGTTTTCCATCAGGCCTCTTTTCTCTTGAAAGTGCTCTTCCCAGGATTGCTGGTTCTGATGGGAAATTCTCATAGCTCCTCTGAGCACAGGCAGACATTTTAGCACCGTGGATCGCCCCCTCTTCTTGGACTGTTATTTTGCTTGGCTCCTGGAACAGAACACTCTCCTCTTCCCTCCTGTCTCAGGAGACACTCCTCAGCCTCTCCTCCCACTGCGAGAGCAGAGGCACGTTAAGAAGGGACTTGAGAGACGATGGGTGGGTCAGTACCACAGCTCAGGACCCCTTCTGAGCTTCTGAGGCTTGGTCATAGAGTTCATCTCTTCCCTGTTTCCCTCTTCTGAGCTCAGCTCTAGTCTTTCTGGGGTTTTGTCTTTCACTGGATCTCCATCCTTGTATTCTAGAACCAGAGTTCTTGGTGACCTATGGACAACTCCTACCCAACAAAACAAGAGTCCAGGTACCTGGAGAGGCAGCTCCAATTGAGCTTGTAAGGAGGGCTGTTATGTTCCACGGTGAGCCATGGGTGTTTCATGTAGATGCTAGTACCCACACAGAGCATGCACCTTGACCTCAGTAACACCAGGTGAACACCTATGCCCAGGGCCCTGCACATCCAGGGGTAGAATCCAAGTGCCTAAAGAAGAGTAGAGCAGGAAGAACAGACTTGGGCCCCAGCTTTGGCTGGGGGAAACAGTGAGACTCTAGGCTGTACCTAGACTCCCCAGGCAGGCCAAGGATCCTGTTGTAGGGTTCTCCTGGGCCTCTGTCTTTCTACGTCCTTGGCCTTCTTGTGGAATCCACATTTGGCCTGTCAAAATTTCCAAAGAGTTCCAAATCTCCTTTCCTCCTCACCAAGGAGAAACAACAAGGTTGTGGCGTTATTAGTCCCTTCCTGTGCACTCTGACCTGAGAGGCAGAGTTAGTTGCAAGCCAGGGGCAGATTTTCTCTCTTCCTCATCCTCAGGCCTTTGTGGGAAAGAATTTGGCCAAAGCAGATTCTACTGTCAGAACCCTGGGGGAGCCCTTTGCTCTCCAGGGAGCGTCCCTTGGGCTCCACCTGTCCAGCTGGCCCCACGGTAAGGGACAAGCAGCTGGGATCTGTCCTACTGGCATAGAGGCTGAAACAGGCTAATGAATCCTGATGGGAGAAGTGACCTTTTCCAAATGCCACATGTCATTGGATTTTATATCACACAAGGACAATGTGCCATGGGTATTAAAATCGTTTTTCCAATAGTTATATATGTGTGTGAGTGTGGGGCACAGTCTGAATGACAAGAGGAAAATCCTAATGAAGATGTCATCAGAGGAACCCTCGCGCCTTGGCACCAGACAGGTACCCCTTCAGGACATCCGGTGCTGAAAGGCTTTGGCCCTAGACCTCAGCTTGTGTTTCTCCCATGAGGATTGCCCTGGTCTTGGCACCACTGCCTGACTCTAGAAAGATATTTCCAACATCAAAGAGAAAGTAAGATTTGGAGAAGATGGTCACTTAGCAATGGAGACCCTGCCAGACACAAGTGCTAGGTACACCTAAGGAAGATGGAGGACACTTGAGAGAAAGACAACCATAGATCGGAGGCCAGTTGGTATATGTAGGGCTCAGAGGAGACTAGAGTTCAGAAATGTGAGGGAAGCTCCCCTTGGAGCCTAGAACTTGAGATTACCTGGGAGGAAGTCTCAAAAGACCTCATGTGCAGCCTGTCTCAGAGTCTCCCTGGCAGGTGGCTTCCTTAAGCACCGCCATAATGAGGAGACTCCAGACATTACCAGATGGCATTGCTGTTCCAGAGAGCTTTGGCTCACACAGAGCTGGAGTGGAGGTCTCTTTCCCTGCAAGTTCCACCTACTGGGCCGTGTTTAGTTCTCGGCCCTCCTCAGATGATGCAGAGGCGCACCAGTCCTACCCAGCAGCCTGAGGGGGAGCTGAAAGCAGAGGGCTCCCTAGTCTGCTTTCTGTGGTGAGGATTTCTAGTCCAGCCAGTGTCTCGCTGTGTGGCCTGATGTCTAATACACTGGCAAGTTCAGTTCCACTGAGAACATTATTTTCTATTATGATGGGGAGGGGGAGCATCAGGAGGAGTCAGAATCTTAAGGGGCCAAAGAGCTCTGGCTACTCTTGTAGAGGACCCAGGTTTAGCTCTCAGTACCCACACGATGGCTCACAAGCGTTTGTAACTCCAGTTCTAGGGGATCTGGTGTCCTCTTCCAGCCTTTTCAGATACCAGGAATGTATATGGTGCACATACACTTACAGGCAAACAGTCACATACATAAAATAAAAATTAAAATAAATAAATAATAAAAATAAAATCCTTTTAAAAAATCCTAGCCTATTTTTTAATGGCTGTGTGAAGAATTTGAATCATAGCCGACTGTGGTGGCGCACGCCTTTAATCTCAGCACTTGGGAGGCAGAGGCAGGCGGATTTCTGAGTTCAAGGCCAGCCTGGTCTACAGAGTGAGTTCCAGGACAGCCAGGTCTATACAGAGAAACCCTGTCTCGAAAAACCAAAATAAATAAATAAATATTTTAAAAATTTAATCATTTTATTTGAACTTTTTGAGACTTGATTTTTTTTTTTAACCTAATATCACATGTGTGGACAACCTTCTCCTTTGAATACCTTTTCCAGGATGTGGTCTAAGGCTAACCTCATGGAGGCCTAGCTTGTAGGAGGGCATCAGAAGTCATGGAGAGGGGCAGATTATTAAACAATACCCACAAGCAGCTGACTGTCCCATAGGACTGTTCAGCACCAACTGGCCCCAAGCCCTAGGGGATGGGTGCAAGAGTGTATATGTTGGTACCTGTTCATAGTCTTGTCTCAGACAAGCCCATATGGAGGAGGTGCTGGCTCAGTGATGGAGACAGTCCCTTACTGGGCTCCAGGGTACCAGAGCTTGGTGACTAAGGTCAGGGAGGTGCTCCTCGAGTCTAGGGAAGAAGATGCAGCCTGCAGTTCTTGCTGAGGCAGCTTGTATGAGTCCTCAAAGGCTTCAAAGCTCTTCTGTAACAGTCCAGTGATGAAGCTTGGCTTTCCCATCTCTAACTGGGTGATCTTGGGTAAGTTCTTGCACCTGATTTTTTTTTTAATTTGAAATATGCAGATAATTTGCCTTCCTCTCAGTTAGTATGAGGATTTCATGACTTTGCACATGCGAAATGCTTAGAACAAAGGATGTTGGGCACATAGTAGGCATTCAATAAATATTAGCTACTTTAATCAGATCTACTTCGGGGACACCTGTGCAGGTGATTGATATATATATATATATATATATATATATATATATATTTTTTTTTTTTTGCTCTAATAAAATACACCTGACAAGAGCAAATGGAGGGGGAAGGTTGGTTTGAGCTCACAGTTTCAGGTTACAGCCGGCCATGATGTGGAAGTGGCAAGAGCTTGAGGGGAGGTCACATTGTGTTCACATTTCACATCAGGAACATAGAACTCTCTGGTGCTCAGCTCCCTTGGTCCCTTTCACTCCTCCTGTTCCCCAAGACAGGGTTTCTTTATGTAGCAGCAGCTGTCCTGGAACTCGTAAGGCTGACCTCAGATTTTTATCCTCTTGAGAGCTGGGATTAAAGGAATGTGCCACCACCACCCAGTTACAGGGAGACTTATCCAATGAGTTGGTTAAAATCCCAAGAAGCAGAATATCAGCACTCAGCCCAGTGCTCAGCCCATGAAATAATGCTGCCCACACTCAGGGGCCCGGTTAACCCATTTTAGACAATCCTTTACAGGCTTGCTCACAGCTAACCTTACTGACATCATTTCTCACCGAGATTCTCCGTAGATGATTCTGGATTGTGTCGGGTTGACAAAAACTAAGCACCAGTCATTCTCTGCGAATCACCAAGATTCCTGTTCTACAGGAGTGACTGGCCTTGTTCAGTCCTTAGCAGACTGGACAACAGTCCACTGGTGTGAACAGGCTCTCGCTATGTAGTCTTGGCTGGCTTGGAACTTGCTATGCAGACCACAAGCTAGCCTCCAACTCACACGGCTCTCCTTGCATCTGCTTTGTGAGTTCCATGAGCCACTGTGCCAGCTTAGTTTTCTGGATTCAGAATGGGGTGGGGTTACTTGTTCCCTCAGCTGTTCTATGACCTGAATGACCACAGGTGCTCAGGACTAGTCACAGTGGTTTCTGATGTCTTCAGAATTTACCATAGATGCATAATCCTCAGAGCTTCTCTATGTTATTGCATATGTATATATATGTGTGTATGTGTGTGTATGTATGTATATATATATATGTAGTTATGTATTGGTTGTATATCATATATATGATTATATATATTACATCTCATAACACACACACAGTATGTTGTATTCAACTAGCTGGAAGATTTTACCCATTGTTTGCACCGATCAGGATCCTTTGATATCCCAAGCCTGTTACTTTCCTTCCTAGAATTGTGTATTCTGCAGGTCTCATCAATAAAGTTCTAAGGAGTTTGTGAGAATCCCCTACTGAAGACCCAGTAAAGAGAAAACACTCCTTGCCTGGCAGCCAGCTGCCTCAGGCCTTCCTTGTTCATTAGTCAAACTCATTCTTGTCATGTAAAAGTGCCTGCTGGGACACACACACACACACACACACACACACACACACACACACACATTTTAAAGGGCCTAATTCTAATGTCAATCTCTGAGAACTACTGGGTCTACAAAGGACATTAATCAGAATACTTCAGACTGACATGGATGGCCATAGCTGGACAAATGTTAACAGTGTGAATGAAGATGTAGAAAACCAGAAACCTTGTTTGTTAGTGCCAATATCCAATGGTAGAGCATCACATGGTGTCCATGACGTTAATTTACAGAATGAAGAGGGAGGGTGGAGGAGGAGAGGTCACACACACAGAGGCTTCAGGACAGAAATTTGGAGAAACCTGACCCTTTACTAAGGTGAGATATCCCTCTAGGAAATAGAGAAGGGAGGAAGGGTCCAGATGGAGTTAAAGAGAAGAGGCTCAAACTTGAGGGGTGCTGGCTTTCTTGATGAAGTAAGAAGTGAAAATAAAAGGACAGAAGAGGGGCTGCTGTGATCTGTAGGATGGGAGGGGCTAAGCATTCTGTAGGATGGGAGGGGTAAGTGATCTGTGGGATGGGAGGGGCTAAGCATTCTGTAGAATGGGAGGGGCTAAGTGATCTGTGGGATGGGAGTGGCTAAGTGAACAGTAGGGTGGGAGGGGCTAAGTGATCTGTGGGATGGGAGGGGCTAAGTGAACAGTAGGGTGGGAGGGGCTATCTGTGGGATGGTTGGGGCTGAGTAATTTGTTGGCCAGGAGTGGCTAGGTTGCAGTTTTGTGATTTTGTCTAACAGCTCTCAGCTATGAACACAGAGGAGGGACAGGCACAGAGGAGGGGAGTATTGGTGAGAAAATAGTTCAGGGTTAACTACCATGGGGCTGATTCTGGATAAAGAAAGGGTTGGAGAGATGGCCTAGAGGTTGAGAGCTGCTGCTTCTGGAGGACCCAGGTTCGATTCCCAGCACTCACTCCGGAACTCAGAGGATCTGCTGCTCTCTTCTGGCCTCTGAGTGCACAGCAGCATGCATGTGGTACACAGACACACATGCACACAAGACACCCATACACATTAAAAATACAAATCTCTTATATATATATATATATATATAATGAATCCTTTCTGAGAAGAAAGTATTAAGTGAGAAGGGTGTGCTGAAACTCAGGGATGAAATGTTAGACTTGGGCACAGCAGGTCTAGACAGAGTCAGAGAAGCTAAGCACAGATGAATGCATCTGATTGCTCACTCCCTTAGGAAAACAATGCTCTCTGGACACTAACCATGGTCTGCATACAGACGCAAAAGCTGACTCTTGCAGTCCTTGTCCCTGTCGGGCAGCGATGGGAAGCATTGTGGGAAGAAGATGAGTTCCAAGATGGGAATGGAACTTAGTGATAAGACAGCTTTGAACTGGTGACCTACGTGGGTTCTCTGTGTAGTTCAGGCTGGCCTGGAACTCACTCTGTAAACCAGGCTGGCCTTGAACTCAGAGATCTGTCTGCCTCTGCCTCCTGAGTGCTGGAATCAAAGGTGTGTACCGCCGCTGCCTGGTACTTCTTCACTTTTTGTCCTGGGCCATAGTCTGTAGTCTTCTGGGTCTTCCTAGCCTCTGTCCTCTCCTTACTAATTCTAACTATTCTATCCTCTTTAGCAGTTCTTGATTGTTGCCCAAGTTTTCCCCTCTGAGACTTTTCCTCTGTCCACTTAACTCCATGCCATCTATAACTAAGCATAGATTGCCATGACTCTAGCTTACCACGTGGCTTCTTTCTAACCTCTCTCAAACACCTCACATTTTTCCACGGTCTGTTTTCTACCTCATCCACAAAGGTCCTCGGTTCGCCTTTGTTTACCTTTCTCCAGCACTGAGAACCCAGAAGCGGAGCTTAATTGACGAAAGTGTGCAAAGTAAATGATGTAGTAGGGTTAAGTGTGGATAAATACAGGCCGCTGGGCTTGAAGGGACCAAGGACATGGGATGGAAGGGAACCATCAGGTCATCATGTCATGGGTCTAGAAATTCCCAAGATGGTGTAGGGAAATGGTACAGACACAGGCTGACTGACACTCAACTGACACACCAGGGACCAACCAAGAAGCAGATGACTGCAAATGACTCAGATAGGAAATGGTAAGTGACAGTCTCGCAGACCGGTAAGCACTGAAAGGGGAAGCGATTTTCTACTTTATCTGAAGGCTGAGTCCTTTCAGCCTGGAAGTAGCTTAGGACAGAGTGAAGCTAGGACTTTGGGGGTCTTAGTGGCCTCCACTATAGAAAGCTACAAATGGAAGAGTTTGCAAGGAGCTAAAGTTGAGTTAAGTCGGGAATATAAATCTAGAAGCTGAGTCTATAGAGAATGGATATGTGGGTGCTGATGGTAGGTGGAAAGCTAGGAACAGGTATGTGGTGCCTAGCACTGTGAACATGACACCTACGATGTCACCCTTTGCATATCTGTGAGAGATTGTCTAGACCAGTAGTTCTCAATCTTCGTAACCCTGCAACCCTTTACTAGGTGGTGACCCCCAGCCATTAAATTATTTTTATTGCTACTTCATAACAGCAATTTTGCTAGTTATAAATCAGATTGTAAATATCTGTGTTTTCCAATGGTCTTAGGCAACACCTGCAAAAGGGTCATTTGACCCCCAAAAGGTTGCGACCCACAGGTTGAGAGCCACTGGGCTAGATTAAGCTTAGCCTCTGAGAATGCCTGTGAATCATTGTCTAGATTAAATTTACTAATTCTCAAGAAGACTGCCATTAATTATGGGTGACTTGTTATCTGAGCAGAGGATCCTGGACTGTGTAACGCAGCCGGTAAGCTAAGTACAAGTGCGTGCATATTCATTCATTCAGTGCTGTTTGCTCTCCACTGTGAATGGAACTCTCAAACTTGAGTCACTTGACTTCCGGGTCACAATGAACTACAGAACCCAGAACTGTAAGCCAAACGAACCTCTTCTCTTTTGTTGCTTCTGCCAGGGTATTTTACTACAACAGAAACACAACTAAACAGCAGACCGTAGTTTGGAGATGAAAACCCCGAGGACACTGGAAGCTTGCATTTGGCCCAAGACCCAGGATTACTAGGCTGCGAAGCCTGAGACTGAGGTTCCAAGTGGGACTTGGGGACCAAGATTATTACAAGGTTAGAATGGCCAGGATGGCCTTGCCTTACAGAGTGGAGATGTCTAAGGTAACATTGTCAACAGCCTTGGCCACTTGACCCTCAGTGTCACCTGCTCTATGAAGTCCTTGGGCTACTGTCTGCATCAACACAGCAACTTGGCAAACGCCCAACTCTTTGCCCTCCAGTCAGCTCCTGGAGCCCACCTTCACGTACCAGCAGTCCCCACTTAAGCCTATGAGGAAGGGGTGGGAAGATCTGTCAGACTTTAGCCCTTCTGGTTTAACAAAGCTAGAGAGTGGGGGGCCCGCCCCATGGCCGGTACACCATCGGTCCAGTGCGGCTGAAATAACAAGTCCGAGAATCAAAATCTGGCCATCCTTTCTTGTTTACTCAGCTTTTACCCCCCTTTTTCTTTGGACAATGCCCCGCTGAGCTGGGGATGTCCTGCTGGGTTGTGCTGGGGCTCCCCTGCCAAGACGGAGCCCAGCTGCTCAGCTGTTTACAAGGCAAATCCGGTTTACACTGAGGCCCATCCTGCCTGGCTCGGCTGAGGAGCTCTGGTTAGAGCCAGCCTAGTAGTAGCCAGTCCTAGTTCAGAGTTACCCCAAGCTTAACTTGGGTGGGGAAGCAATAGTACGGGGAAGGTGGGGCGGGCGGAGGGTGGGGGGAGGATCTCCCCTGCCAAAGGCAGGGAAGATGAGGAGGCAGGATGAGGAGCTGCTGGTAGGCACCCCTAAAAAAGAACAGCTTGAGTTCCATGGCTTCCATATCCTCTCCTTCAAGCAGTGAACTTGGAACAACAAAGATGGCAGCCTTTCTCCACCTCTGTCTTCCCTATAGCTACGACCTGGGAACTAATAATCTGCCTTCCCTGCATTCTCTCAACGCCACTGTAAAGATCAAAAGAGACAATGTCCACGGAAGACATGTGCTACTGTTATTAAATGGTCTATGGTGATCCACCCCAGGGAAACAGTGCGTGTCCACACACAGACTGGCTATTGACCAGGATAAGGACCTTGTCCCAGTTAACTTGGTAGCTCTAGCAGTCAACATGGGGCACAATTATCTCATTTATTAAACAAATATTTCCCAAGCGGGCAGGTTGCTGAGAGGGCAGGTAATCAAAACACAGAGACAGCCACGGTCCCAGGGGTGGCTCCCACCAGAGGCTACGCAAGTATAAAGCAGGCACCTCACTTGGTTCAGGGAAGGGAAGGTTCGTCACAGTGACTTCGAAGATACAGTAGACTGCTGTGTTTACATAGTGTAAGAAGGAGAACAGGCAGAATCGCAGAATTACAGAACCCCTAAGGCAGGCAGGCAGAGTGGGGTGCCCTCTCTGTCCAGTCCTCACAAAACAGGAGAACAAATGAGGCCCTGCGATCACCAAGGAAGTAAGCAATGAACACCAAGCAAGTAAACTCTTTACTGAGCTAAGTAAATAATCTCTCTCTCTCTCTCTCTCTCTCTCTCTCTCTCTCTCTCCTTTCACTCCTTCATTTCTTCCTCCCTTTTCCCACTTCGTTTCAGCTGGCTTTGAACTCATGACCCTTCTGCCTCGGCCTCTTAGGTATATGATTATAGGTGTGTGCCACCGGAGTCTTCCTAAACAGGAGCACGGATGGGTGTGGTGTGCTTGTGGGCTGCAAGGCACACATCTCAAGTGTAAGCAAATGGAAGCCGGGAAGCACAATCTGGGGAGTGGGCAGGGGCCAGGCAAGTGAAGTGAAGCCAGGCAAAGCAGGGTGGTAAGCCTGCAGGTGGAAAGCAGGAGGTCTGTGGAGGAGAGCATGCGTGCCACAGCTCTTCACAGTCACATGGAGAGTGCGACTGGGCAGAGAGCAACTCAGGAGACACAGAGAGGTGATTCAACAGAGAGCAAGGGTTACGGGATGAAGGGCTTATGAGGCCCAGTTCTGCCTTAAGCGGAACACATCCTCTGGGAATCTATGTTCCATCATCTCTATTCTGTTGACTTTAAACTTTCTGTCTGTACCTTTTGCTCCCTGAGACTGTCAGACACTGCTAATGGATGACAATCCCGTGGCTCCAATTATCCGAGATGAACTCTTCTGGCCTCCTCCCAGACTTGCTTCTGATCCTGGATTGCACGATTTCCAAAATACCCAACCTTTAGTCTCCTTCAGTGGGTTCTGGTCACTTCTTTTTCCTGACCTGGTGTCTCCACTGACTGACTCCAAGCAGTTGCTTTGCTTAGGCACCACCTTGGTTGTCTTGATCCTGCCTGCCACCTCCCTTTTTCCTTCTTTCCATTTTTTCCTTCCTTCCTTTTTCCTTCCTTCCCTTTTTCCTTTTCTTTCTTTCTTTGTTCCTTATAATTTATGTATTTTTATTTTATGTGCATTGGTGTTTGGCCTGCATATATGCCTGTGTAAGGGTGTCAGATCCCCTGGAACTGGAGTTACAGACAATTGTGAGCTGCTTTGCTGGGAATTGAACACAGATCTCTGGAAGGGCAGCCAGTGCTCTTAACCACCGAGCCATCTCTCCAGCCCCCACCTCCCTTTTCATGTCACAGGACTCCACTTATAAGACCTAGGCAAATCTGACAACACAGCTTGCCTCCTTCCAAGCCTTCAAGAGCTTCCACAGTTCTCCACATGAGGAAGATGAAGTCTGAACTCCTTGTACCCGACTCGTGGGATTGTAGTAAGGAATAAGAGACAACGCACATGTAGCACTTGGACTGTGGGCTGGGGCATTTAGGCTTTCAATTAACAACACTCACCGCGGTATGTTATTATATGATTTACAACACGTTGCCATTATACTATAAACTGTCCCCTCATGTGCGGGAGTGCGTGTCTTTCTCTTCAGGCACTTTTCATGCTGCTTCGCCCCCGCCTTCTCCTTCGAGAGCCTGGCCTATCTCTGTCCATCCTACCTGGCCTGGCTTCCACTGGTAGGGCCCTTACCACCATCATCTGATCTCTCATTTCTCTCTCTGGAGTACTTCTCCCCAGCAGAGCACCAGAGAGAGTCCAGAGAAAAACGGTGTTCTTTGACTGAAAGACACTCAGTGTTGTAGAGAAGGAGAGGACCCAGATTCTTACAGGAAGTAGCTGATGCAGAAGCCGGAAGCTGACCATGGGGCACAGACACCAAGAGGGTTAAGAAGGTGTTGAGTCAGAGATCCAGCTGGAAGAACAGCTGGTTTGGCTGTGGTAGAGGCTCACAGGTTAGGAGGAAGAGAAAAGGGACTAGACAGGGGTGTTGCAAGAAATGAGGGATAAATTTTAAAATGCAAGTCTCGTCACTAAATATCATCATCATCATCATCATCAGACACAGTGTCTCATATATCACAAGCTAGCTAAAAATGACCTTGAAGTCTGCTACTCCTGAACTGCCCCAATGCTAAGATCACAGGTATATAGCACCATGCTTGATCTGTGCAGGGCTGGGGACAGGACCCAGGGCTCAGTGCATGCTAGGTAAGCTCAACTGACTTATACCCCCAGCTCCAACACATACGCTGAGCATCTACTTCAGGCCGTGAAGCAGACGCACAGCCGGGTAGTGAGAAAACAGCAATTACAGTACAGGCTGTGAGCACTGTAGCAGCGGTGGTGCCAAGGCATGGGCTTCTAGAACAATCTCTTCCCTGCTAAACTTCAAGAGAGCGCCCACAAGCACTTCCTGGGCACCTGCTCTGTGCCAGGCACACTGCTGGCTGCTGAAGACTTCCAGTGCAAGAGTGACCAAGATGATTTCTGCCACCTAGTGGGAGGAGACAGCTATGCTTAAAAATGCCACAAAGGCAGTCAAATGTCACATGTCCCCAGACTGCCTCCTCTTCCATTTAATGTGATAGGAGTCATTATCATCTAATTCCTCAAGCTAGAAGCCCGGATATTATCTACGACCCCAAGATTTATGCTTTAGACAAACCATAAAACATCCGGTAGAGGATGGGTTAGAGGGCGAGGAGGCTGGAGGCAGGAAGACCAGCTGGAGGCCCAGGCAGTAATTTGGTGTGGTGTGCAGCAGTGGCTTGGACTAGGTAGGAGTCCTGGAAGCACAGGGATGTGGGCTGAGCTGAATGACTGATTACACATGGAGGAGGAGAAAGAAAGAGTTGAAAATAATTCTAGGCTTCCGTTTGGGTGCCCAAGACTGTGGTACCATTGAAAGCAATGAGAACCAAAAAAGGGATAAGTGCAGTGTGTGAGCCTGTGTGTGTGTGTTTAGGCATGTGTGGTGTGTGTGTGTGTGTGTGTGTGTCTTTGTGTATATGTGTGTATGGAGGCATGTGGTGTGTGTACCTCTGTGTGTATATGTGTATGTGACTGTGTATGACTGTGTGTGTGTGCCTCTGTATGTATATGTGTGTATAAGTGTGTGATATGGGTGTGTGCCTCTGTGTGTGTATATGTGAGTATTTATAGGGTGTGTGTGTGCCTGTATGTGTGTATGTGGTGTGTATGTATGTGTAAATGTGTATGTGTCTCTGTGTGTGTACATGTGTGTGTGTATGTGGTGTGTGTATGCCTCTGTGTGTATGTGACTGTGTATGTAACATGTGTGTGCTTCTGTGTGTGTGTGTGCCTCTGTGTGTGTATGTGAGCCTGTGTGTATGTGGTGTGTATGTGGTGTATATGTGGTGTGTATGTATGTGGTGTATGGGTAAGTGGCTGGTTATGTATGTGCCTTTGTGTGTGTGTATGTGTGTGCTTCTGTGTGCCTGTGTGTATGTGCTATGTACGTGTGTGCCTGTGTGTGTGAATCTGTGTGTATGTGTGTGTGTATAGACCAGGCTTTGACACTAGCTGTCTTCCTCAGTTATTTTCTACTTACTTCCTATTTATTTATTTTTCTAAGGGTGAAATTTAAACATTTTTACTATACTTATTTACTATACCTATATGTGTACATACGTGCATGTGCTGTGGTGTATGTGTGAAGGTCATCAGATAACTTCTGAGATACAGGCCTCTCCTTCCACCATGGGGTCGGGGGATCAAACTCAGGCAATTGCACTTGGCAGCAAACACCTTTATCCACTGAGCCCTCTTACCAGCCACCTTCATTTTGAGATAAGGTCTCTCATTGAACCTGGAGCTTACTATATCAGCTGGCCGGTGTGCTTCTAAAGACCTACCTTCCTCCCCAGCGCTGGGGCTATAGACATGGCACATAACTTTACATTGGTGCTGAGGACCCAAGCTCGGATCTTTAGGCTTGTGCAGGAACTTTAATGACCAAGCCATCTCTCTAACCCAAGTAAGTGCTCTATTCTATGAAGAGCGTCTTGGATATCTCTATGGGGAGATGTCAGGAGGCTGATCTGGTTGAAGCTAAGATCAGAATCACTGGCCTATTAGAGTATCAGTTATACAAGAGACGAGGTCACTCAGGGTTAGTGTGTGCAGAGAAAGGCAGAGCAAAACATCTATTCATCCAACCAATTTACCAAGTACCTACTATGCTTCAGCTCCTATTCCAGGTGCTGCAAATATCAGTGAACACAGAATGTCACCTTCTGCTGAAGGCAGAACAACAGGGACGTTTTCAGACAGGGACAAGGGCAAAGGAAAAAGTAATGCTGAACACGAAGGTTGGCCACTGTGAAAAAAACCATCAGAGTAGTCATGAGGGGTGACTGAGCAAAAGTTAGCATGTCCAAAGCTCCTGTGCATTCAAGGAGCAGGAAGGCAAGCCCAGAGGTCAGGACATGTGGGATGGAAGCAGAAATGGGGCGAGAGCTCAGGGACGGATAGGGAGCAGACCAATGGGTGCTGTGGACCAAGGTAAGGACACTGGACTTTACACTCCGGTTACAGGAAGGGCTAGAAAATCTAGATCAGTATTGCTGGAGAATTTCTTTCATGTTATCAGGGAGTACTGGACTACTGTGAAGATCACAGAGTATAGGACAGGTAGGAAAGGAAGAAGGAAGGCCATCTCGATGCAGCCGCCATTGCCCTCTAAGCAGGGAAGGTGGCAAGAAGTCTGAACACTTTTCCCGTTTGCTGACAGATCTGCTCAGTGAGGTAAAGAGAGGCAGCCAGACCCAGAGGTGAGTTAGAAAGGAGACTTCGGCTTTCGTTTCTGTTCCGTTTAATCACGTGGGACAAGAACATTGCCTGACCACTCTGTCCTTCACTTCCATTAAGGAGGCTAATATATATGGAGTGCCTCCTGCGTGCAAGCCTCCTCTAGCTGCTAAGCGGTCAGGGAGGAATGTGACAGAGAGCTTCAGTTCTAGTAGGGGAGAAAACAAGAACATTTTTCTTCTTCTTTTTTGGGAACTGAGAATAAAACCCAGGGGCTTGTGAATGCTAGGCCATCACTTCACCACTGCACCTTCACCCATTCTAAAAACAAGCAACTTTAATGAATGATGAATATTATGAAAATATTCTATCAGATGACAAGGGAAGTGGCGATCACCAGACAGGGCTATTTAAAAAACCCTCTGGACAGGCAGCACTCATGGTGAGTGAGGACAGGGACAAGGGCCCTTTCTAGTTCAGCCTCTTCAGCTCTGTAAGATGCCCGCTGAGACGGCGGGCAGAAAGCACATTGCAAGACCAGGGACAAATGGCATCTCAGTTTTATCCTACTTTCCCCCAGGGCCCCAAATCATCCCATCAGTCCCATCAAACCCCAGAAAACGTGAGCACTTCCTTCCTTCCTTTCGCTGGATGGCCCCAGGGACACTCCCTCTCCCAGAATGAGTCTCCAAAGCCTGTCTGTCACAAAAGAGATTGGCCCCAGGACCCAGGTCTTCCACAAGTTCTTGGCATCTAGAATGCACACCAGAGGCAGCCCCTGAGGTTTAGTCCAGCCTGGGTCTGCCACCTTTTTAAAACTATGAGCTTCCCCCTGGGCCCAGTGCAGGCACAAGGCAGCTAATGCTTATGTACAGAAGGAATGGCCTAGCTAGGCACATCCTTCCATCTCTTCTCCTCTTCCCATGGCTGCCTTCTCCCCTTTTCCCTTTTCCTCTCAGTCTCTCAGAGCCTTCCCAGCAGCTGCTGTCTCAGCAGGAGGTGGGAAGAGCCTAGACCCTGTAGGGTGGGGTCCAGGCTATAGAGGACCTAAGTCAGCAAGGTTTGCCTTTGGCCCCACCCCAGCAGGCAGTGCCTCTGGCAGCAAAGTCGGCCCTGATTCCTCTGTCTCCACGTTTAAGAACATCTCTAACTGCTCCTTGGATAGCTCAATTAGTAAAGTGAATATATTATATAAAGTCTAAAAGATTAAACTATCATCGTCAGCCCATAATTTCATGAAGAAGTCAGGGGACCGTATCCCTCTTATTAACTCTATAACAAATGTGATGAAAATCTTCAAATAGAATGTTAATGCAATGTTACGTGTAATTTTCCCAGGCGATTTTCTGCTGAAATATTTCTTTATTAATAGTAATTGAGGGTATAAATTATGAATGAGGCGATTTTCCCCTTTCAGTAGGAAAGACGTACTAATGGCAATAATTCTTTATAATAATTTTTGGGGACCGTAGGGCGGGGAGACAGGCTAGTCTAAAAACAGACAAAAGCCCCTTTCCAGAGACTCCCTTGGGGAGCTGAGGCCTTTGCCTTGCGGCAGCCAACCTCCCTCCAGCTCTGCACGCCTCAGACGGCCCCGCAGACTAAATCTCTGCTCTTCATCAACTTTCTAAAGCCTCAAGGTCTGCTTGGAGGGCTGGAAGGAAGTTTTTGCCCCTACTTCATCATCTAAGTTCTGAAGCCAACTTTTCTGCCTAGATTCACCGCTGCTGGCAACAGCCAAGCCAGCCTTCGCTGCTGAGTTTCCAGACCCAGCTGGTAGGGACCTCAACTATCTCCGTACCACTCTAGAATACTCAAGTAGGATCGGGCCTCAGAAATACTCCCCCCCCCCGACCCCTCCCAGCCCGTAAATGAAGCAGAGTGGGGATGAGTTATTCCGAGCTGTCCCATGTGTCTGTGGGAGCTGGGCCTCAGCCCAGTGGCTTTCTGGATGCCCTGAAGTTGGAGCGCCTCCAAGCTGCCCCAGCCCCATCCCCAGCCCCAGCCCCGGCATCCTCCTCCCCATCAGTCACACCGAGCCGGGGCAACCATGAGTAGTGAGCACTGTGCTCACTGTTCTGGGACCTAAGACCTTGTCTCCTTGCTGTCCCAGCTCACCATAGGTCTAGACAACAGTCTCAGAAGGCAAAGCCTGCATGATGGCACCTTGGAAGTCCGGTATTTCTCCAGAATCCTTCTCTGCGCAAGGATATTCCACTTGGCATTTGCCCATTCATGTTTAGCACATAATAAACAAACCATCTGCCTCAGGCCAAGCACTGCACTAGGCACTGGGGTTACAAAGACAAAATTACCCAACAAGGCAAATCATATTGATTAAATGTACATACGTGTGCATGCACACGCATGAGTGAGCACACATGTATGCACATACATACAGAGGTCAATGTCGAATGCCTTCAGCCATCCCTCTCCACACTACTATATTATCATCAGCACCGTTGTTACTGAGACAGGGTCTCACTATGTAGTTCTGGCTGGCCTGGAACTCATTATGTGGCCCATGCCAACTTCAAACTTGAGACTCATGTGCCTCTGAGGCCTCTCCCCAGGGCTAGGACCCCAGGTGTGTGCAACACCTGGCCATTTATCCATTTATTTATGGCCCATGTGTGGAGGTCGGAGGAAAACTTGAAAGAGGTGGTGTCGAAGTTCAGTGGTTCTTCCTCCCAGCCCCATGCTCCAGAAATGAGACTCAGACTCAAAATATATTTACAAATACCTTGGCCATATAGCTAGGCTCTTCTCTGACTAGATCATAACTTAAAATAACCCATTTATTCCAATCTACATTCTGCCACACGGCTGGTTATCTATTCTCAGGTACCATTCATCTGTCTCCGCACATCTTCCCGGAAGAATCTCTCATATGGCACTATCCCAGAATCCTTTCTGTCTCCCAGATGTCCCACCTCCTATTTCCTGCCTAAGCTATTGGTTATCAAACTTACGACTGACAGGAGCCACATCCATACAGACATAATATATTCTCTCTACAGGCAAGTGTCTTTACTGAGCTGTGCTGTTAGCCTGGCTACGGTGGTTTTCTATGGTAACCTCTGGACTCCTCTGGGGTTCCCCATCTGTTCATTGCCTGTTTCTTGGCATTAAACCCGGGCTCCTTGAGGCAGGGACTAAGTCCTCACTAAGTTCATTCCATCAACCAGCACAAGGCAGACTGCATGCTGGGTAATAATGAGAAATACCTGATGGGCAGGGCAGGGCTTTCCACTTATATCTGCGTGGCTGTCTCTGGATTTGAGGGTGTTGCCTCTGAATCTCAGGATTTCTTTTAAACAACAGCTGCTCCCCTCAAACCAGTCCAACTCAGGAAGGCTAGATTCTCCCCAGGTCTCTTCAAAGATATCTTGAGAAGGGCTATGGTAAAGACCTCCATGGCCTTCATGGTACTGGGCACTTTCCTTGTCATTCTCAGGGTCTCTAGGTTTGTCCCTGCTATGAGTGACCAGCCTTGCCTAGAGCAGGAGAAAAGGTCCCTTTGAGTTCCAAGACTGGCTGGGGCTATACTGCTAGCTTTTGTCCATGTCCAAGGATCCCACACAGCAGGGATCTCACCCTCTCGCTATGCCCGAAGAAGGGTCAGTGAAATCTGCAAGTCTCAATTTGCTCAAAATAACCCTTATCCAAGCTTTTGTTCAGCCTTTTCCTGAGTCCCAATCAAAAACATCCTACCTCCTGCACCCTGCGAAAGGACTCGGACCCACCCACCGCATCCATTCCAAGAGCTAGGATTTCAGGAAAGAAACCTGGATAATGTCCAAGAACAATCCTGCCAGCTTCTCTCTGCCCTTAGCCACCTCTGGCTTTCCCTGCTCTTTAGATACAAGACCTTTAGGAAGAACATTCTGGGAGGCCTTGGCAGGAGCCAGGCCTGGGTCTGTGGAGCTGGGCTGGCTAAGTTTCTGCCCTCTGAAAACAAAGAACAAGAGAGAAAACACTAGGTGATGACCTGTAAATGACCATAGTGACCTTCTGATCAGAGGTCACAGGGGTGACCTCCAAGGGTATTGCTGTGTCTCCCCTAGCTGGGACAAGCTTTCACAAGCCTTGTGTCTCTCCCTCGGGGAAGTCTATACATTAACAACTGCCTTCCAAATTGAGGGTAATGTCCGGACTCCTGCACTGGATCCCTTGTAACAGCTGGGCCATGGCTCCCCAGCGCATTTTAGATCCACACAGCACGTCTGGAGAAATCCAACCCGAGACTCCTATCCTCAATGCCAAGCCATTTCTAGAGAAATAAGGAATCGGATGGATTCTGATGGTTGGTTAGGATGACTCCCCACTGCAGAGCCTGTCTTCTGGAGTTTTGTATGCCCTGCAGCCTGGAGCCTTAGCAGGCTTAGCTTTCGAGGAGCTGAGCACTGCTACACTACACTTAGTCTGGCTCTCCTGGGTGCAAGCCTCCCACCTCGGTCACTTTCCTTGTTGAGCCAACAGCTCGATCTTGATCTCTTGAACTAGAAGGTCGACTCTAGAGGGGCCTTCACTGAAAGCCAATGCTAATCTGGTTAGGGCCTGGCTGGGCCCTGAGCTCCCTCCATAGGACCAAGTGCAAGTGAAAAAATGCCAATTACCAGATGACAAAAAGGGTCCCTGCCCCTGGGGAAGGGCAAGCTACTGGGAGGGAAGGGAGGGGCACGGTAACTGAACACCTTGCCGGAAATAGCTCCTATCAGTCCACTTAGAGAGCCATCAGCCCAGCAGATTTATGGGCAGCGTGTGCCCCTCTGATAGATCGGACTATTTAAAGGCAGCCGAAGCCTCAATTTATATCAATGTGAGCGGAGAGGGAGGGTGAGGGGCTTCGAGGTGGGGGATGAAAAGCCATTGGGGGCCAGCCCCAGGCGGGATCAAGGCTATCATACTGGCCTTGGAGAAGAGATAAGGCCAGAAGAATGGGGTCACAGGGCGAGAACAGCATCCTGGTCAAATCCCATTGGTATTCAGGGAAGCCAGAACATGCCAGCATCCCAGTTCTTCCTGCAGCACCTCTCTGAACCCCACCCCAGTCTCTCAGCAAGCCCTTCAGTGAAGGTGGGCAGTTCCTGCTAACGCCAAGTGCAACAGTTCATTGGATTTCCAGTGGGGGGTGGGGGGTGGGGGGACCTCCACCTCCCCAGCTGCGGGGCATGCTTGCCCTCCTCACAACCTCCCCCTTGCCTGAGCTGAGGGAGAAGGACAGGGTAATTGTGTTAGGCTGGGGGCATTAGCAGCTGAGGAATGGGCCTGCTTGCCTCCTGCCCGCTCATCCCCAGCCTATACTTCCCGGGGGCAGATTAAGCAGTTCCCATTGCTCTCCCTAGCTCTGCCTGGGCCTCCTCCATAACTCTATTACCCACTAGGTGGGTGCTTGCCCCACCGGTGGTGGTCCCTCTGATAATTCACCTCCCAGGAAACTCTGCCTTTCTGACCTCTCCCTGCCTCCTTCCTCAGTCCCTTCTGACCAACCTCAGGCTTCCTTGGCTCCCCCCCGACCCCCCACCCCCCAGCGCTTCCGTGTCTACACCAACTGGCCTTATTCTCTCGGTTTCATGGGAAATTGCTATTTAGCAACAGTCCTAGGCACAGGACCAACACGCACTATTGGCTTTGTGGGTTCCGGGCTGATAGTGCGTCCACTCATTCACATATTCACAGAGCACATTATAGGGTCAGAGCCTCACACTAGTGCCGGGGTCACAGAGTTGGTTCCCTAAAGTCCTTGCACTATGGGACCTTAGAACCCAAGGGGCAGATAAGTTCAACCAAGACTGTTGTTTTTCCTTCTGTCTTCCCTTCCTTCTCTCTCAAATAAACTTTAGCCATTTTAAGCTTCCATTAGTTTACTGCGGTGGAAAGTATGCACATGTGTGTATCACAGCACATGTGTGGAAGGCAGCCTGAGGGAGTCAGCTCTCTCTGTCCACCATGTAATGTGGGTCTTGGGAATCAATTCAGGTCTTCAGCTTTGGTGGGTGGCAAGTGCCTCTACCTGAAAAGTCACCTCACAAGCCCTCTTTGGGTATTTTGGAGGTGTCTGTGTCTCACTCTGTAGCTCAGGATGGTTTTGAACTCACAACAATCCTTCTGCCTCAGCTTCCCAAGTATGCACAATTATAGAACTACAGGTATGAGCCTAACAACACCTAACTCTGAATTGTGTTTTCTAAGTCCATCTTGGCCATATGTGGAGTGCAGAACAGATGCAGAAAAACCGAACAAAGTTCTCAATATTGGCTGCATAATGCTGCTACAGAGACTACACAGAGCGCTAAACCACAGATCCAGGCACGGTGTTTCCCCACAAGTTGGCCTTAGCAACTCTTCTGTTGTTGTAAAGAGACACTCTGACTTAGGAAGCGTATGAAAGAACTCATTTAACTGGGGGCTTGTTTACAGTTTCAGAGGGTGAGCCCGTGGCAGCAGGCAGGCTTGGCACTGGAGTGAGGGACTGGGAGCTGTGGGGCTTGGGGGGAGTCGGGGTTGGGGAGCAGGCTTGGAGCAAGAGTGGGGTGTGTTGTGTCCAAACCCCGGAAATCTTGTCCTGAGATCTGCAGGAGTGGGATCAATACCCCTCTGGCACTCTTAGCTCTGTGTTCCCACCCGTGCCCCACCAACAGAGGTCACATGGCCCAGAGGCCAGGTTAAGCATCCTCTTTCCCTTACAGGTCCTATCCAGCAGCACTTGGAATTTCTCCTTACGCTATTGAGGCATCTCCAGCACCCAGGCCCTGGCCAATAATGTACACTCTCCCCAAAGCTGCAACTTGCCCCCTCAAAGGTTTAAACAGCTTTTGTTCCTCCCATTAAAATGAGTAGTCACACAGGTTCACCACTGCCTGAGGCCTCTCATCACCACCCACCTCTATTCCCCAAGGGGAGCCTGAACAGCACTGGAGTGATACCTAAGACCTTACATCTTATCCAAAAGTTAGAGGTGGTGTGTGTGTGTGTGTGTGTGTGTGTGTGTGTGTGAAAGAGAGAGAGAGACCAAAAGTTGGAGGTGGGGTGTGTATGTGGACTAGGAAAGTCCAATGATGAGCCAAGGCTGTAGCTCTCTGGATGTGCTGCCTACCACAATGGTCCAAGCAAAAGATGACACCGAGCAGGGCAAAACGGTGCACGGGAGCAGAGAGCACTCTGAGAACACTCTTATTACCTTTCACATTTAACGTTCTCTGCTCCCCACCCCACTTTGTCCCTTAGTGCCCACACTCTTGGAAGATTACTTCAACTATAACCCTGTGTAGTTTCTCCCACTGAGGTCAGTTTTAATTTCCCCCATGAAGCTGTAAGTTCTGAATCCATGAGGCCCAATAGAGTTCCAAGAGACAAAGAGCCAATGAATGATGTGTAAAGGAATCCACTGGACACCTGTGGATGTGGGGGACGCACAGGAGTCTTAAAAGGAAGACACCGATGATGCCAGCCTCGGAGATATTGGAAGTAAAGCAGCCAAGAGCACAGCTGGAAAAACGGATGGAAGAACGGATGGAAGAGGATAGAGAGGGTGGGGGAAGGGCTGCCGAGTGGTCGGCTTCTCTCAAGGTTGGCTCTCACAGTTTTCAATAGCCTTTGGAAGGAGGTCCCAAAAGCTCTAGTTTTCACACAAGAGAAAGCGATTCAGAGAGAGCAATGTGCCTAAGGTATCATCAAGGGGTTCCTGTGTGAGCTAAGGTTTGAAGCCAGCGTTAAAGGTCCTAGCATTATGTCTTTCTACAGGAAGGAAGGAAACAACATAGGCCCAGAGAATTTCAAGAATGAGGGGAGGAGTCAGCAGAGTTGAACACAGCAGCTTCCCACTTCCTGTTCACCTGGCCCCACTTCCCTGGATGGCCTTGAAAGAGGCACCACCAGGGCCAGGGGAGGGAAGGTCCTGCCTGGAGTCCTCACTGTGGGAACTATGTCCCTTCAGTTCCCTCCTCCCGCAGGGGCTTGATGGCTCAGTCTCCACTTGGCCCAGTTGGAGGAGGCTCAGCTCAGGCAAGCCCAGATCAACCTTGTCCCCGAGGACCTGGGACCCTGCCAGGGAGGAAGGAGCTAGCTTTTCTCTGACCCAGCTAACAGAACTCTCCTGAATTAAACTGCCCTCAGCTCTCTCCCATACCCCAGCCTCAAGAAGTGCTCTGCCCATTCATTCCCAGCATGGTACTTGTCTCATGCTTTGGAGAACTGAAACACGATGTGTCTTGGCTACTTGGGTAGGTACCGGCCATTCTGAGGCTCATTCAAGTCACTACTCACCCACCAAGCATAAGAAGCACGCGTGAACATTGGGTGGGCCCCCCAGGATTCTCTCTGATGCACTGGGCAGGTACATAACTGAACAACCCAGCTAGGACAGCAACTATCAGAGAGGACAGAGAGGCACGGGTGACCTGGAGTAGAGACGGACAGGATGACGGGAAAGATCCTGTCCGAATTACAATGGCCCAGGCAGTTCAATGGCTCCAGGTTTCCCAGCCAAGATTTCCAAAGAGCCCTTTGGGACAAACAAGGACGCAGCCTGACTTTCTGGACTTCTTTGAGCTGAGGGTGTTCTGGTCTCCCCAGATACCCACATTTAGCCCCTGCAGGTGTCTGAATCTGAATCTGAACACTTGGCAGCACCAAGGTGGCCAGGAGAGACTGAAGGCACTCTTATATCTTTGCTCAGGAAATGGCCTCATAAAAGTGACAGGGAGACGCACCTATGGCTGCTTGTTAAAGTTTTATTACTAATCACCTCCAACGTCAGGGAGGCAGAGGGAGGGGCTGGAGATGGAGTCATCAAGGCCTGGGAGCAGGTGTCGGCAGCCTCAGCATCAGAGGCAGGAGCCGACACATGGCTTTTACAGCTACAGCTCTGTACAGCGCTCTGGACTAGGCACTGCTCTGGACCTATGCAGAGGAGGCCTTCCCCATGTCTCTCCTCTTCTTGTGAGGTGGGTAGCTCCTCCTTCATTCCCTACATTTAGCAGATTCCCCACACAATCTCCTGCTGAGCTGTTTTATCCCTTACCATCCCTCCTTCCCAATGAAACTGGCCTAGTGTGGTGTCACCATCTTCACACAGACCATAGTAGTCTGTTTGTGTGGCTGTAACACATTACCTAAGGCTAGCCACTTTATTTTAGGGGGGAAAGATAGAGCTGGGTGTGGTGGTACATGCCTGTAATCCTAGCACTCTAAAGGCAGAAGCAGACAGATCTCTGAGCTCCAGGTCAGACAGGGTTAACACAGTGAGACCCCAGATTTTGTTTTGTTTCCATTTTTAAGTTGATTTGACTCACAACCCTGGTGGCTGGAAGGTCCAACCAGCACAAAGCTTGCTCCCAGACTGTGTCATCACAACACAGCGTAGAACAGAAAGGCCATGTGCAAATGGGGCCAATTTAGTCTAGTGAAAACTAAGTCTAGCACACCAGCATTAATCCCTTCCGGTGGCAATGCCCTGCCTGCAGGCGCCAGCTCTGCAAGGTCCTGTTACCTCTTCATGTTGCCAAGCTGGGGACCAGCCTCACGCCCACGCATCCCAGGGAGTCAAACCTGCACAGCACCGAAGCTCTGCACATCTGCACATCACTGATAACTATCTGACACTGTCACTGATTCACAAATCTCAATGGGCTCCGCCCACTTTCAGCACTGCCTGAGCTTCCTTCAGGATCCCGGGAGTCTGCCTGCCTCCTTCACATCCTTTCCCAACACTTCTTTTCATGGCTGAACTCTTCAAACTGCCCTTTAAATCCATGTCTTTTGGTCTAGAAATTCTCACATGCTGTGGCATGTGTTATGTTTGTATATGTGCATGTGTGTACACATGTCCCAGATGTGGACACCAGGTATCCTGCTACATCAATCTCTGTCTTATTCTTTTGACACAGAGTCTGGCACTGAACATGGAACTCACTGTGATTTCTGGTGGGCTAGTTGGTTAGCTAATATGCTCAGGGATCCCCCCAGCCCCTCCATCTCCCCTTCTCAGTGCGGGGGGGGGGTGTTATGTGTTTAGTCTGTCACGTCCAACTTTTCTGTATGTGCTGAAGGTCTGAACTTGGATCCTTACACTTGCCCAGTGAGTGTTTATGCCCACAAGCCTTTCCCCAGCCTTAAAACATTATATTTTTAAAAAGACATGCTCAAAGATCTTCAGGAATATGGCCTTACTTTTTGCACTGGTTAGCTCAGTGTTTTATCACACCAGTTTACCATAATGTACTTCTTGGTGTCTGTATATTATAGAGCATAAACTTTAGGTCAGGACTCATGCCTTAGTCATTTCCCTATCATGAGTTGGGTATCACTGTTTGATGAACAAAAGAGCTAATGAAGAATTATGATGGCGACATTCCACGAGGTTAGGGTTGTGGAAAGGAAGGGAGGGCACGTGACTCCGTGCTCGCACAGTACCTAGCAGGTGACTAGGGCTCAGCAACCATTGGTTGAACAAATGGATGAGACCGTTGAGCCAAACCGCATTCTGAAACTTGAAGATACCACTCCATGGTTCTGCTTACATTTCCTGCCAACATCGGTTCTCTGACCCATGTGGCCACGGCTACCTCGATACCTTCCTGTAGCCACACTGATGAAGCAAGGAACACTCAAACGGTTGGGTAACCCTGAGGCTGTTTTCCTTGTTTGGAAACAGTACCTGTTCCTCTCGTCCCAATACCTGAATGGAGAGAGAGGCAGAATTGCATCCATTCAATTAGCCCCCAACCAGACCTTAGGGATGGGCAAGCTCCTTTCTACTTACCAAGGACTGGTTTCACCCACTCTCCACTTAACAGGGGCTCTTGTGACAATGTCATCAGGTACTTATAGGCTTTTGAAGGCCACCCTTCTCTGAGATCTGCTGGGGCCACCAGGATGGTCACTGAGAAGGACAGAAGAAGCCACAGAGCCAGGGAGCCAGGGCAGCACTGGAGAGCTGCGCTGGGCCTGGGTTGAGGAGGGCTTTGGAAAGCTTTAGCTCTGACTTGGAAAAACATTTCCTAGAGGAACTCAGGGCTCATGCAGCTGGATACTTCAGTGAGTATCTGGATACATGCACTTTCCTGTAAGCATGGTACACGCCCCCTGGCTTAGCAGTGGACAGAGAAATGACGTCCCAGTTCTTCAACAGTTATGTTCTTAGAACAAAGACAATGTCTGGGATAAGAAAAGTGGGCCTGCTCTAAAGTGGGTTGAGACCCTAACTTCCTACAGCCAAAGTCTCTGCCCACTGTCCCACAGATAGAGCAACTCTCCAAGTCTACCTTCCTTCTGCCTTCCCTCGCTTAAGACAGAGCGGGCCCCACACACCTGCTCCAGTACCTCCTCCTCCTCCTGGGCCAGCCTGGAAACTCCCCGGAGATGGTGCCTGCCTGGCCTGCTGGAGCTCTCCGGATCTCTCTCGGTGCTGTGGGCCTTCCCTCCTCCTTTCTCATCTCTATATATCTGTCTAATGAACATTTCAATAAGCCGAGCGCAGCTTTTTCCACTTAATAAGCAGAGTGCTGACTTCATTGCGGGTTTGCTCCTCACTTATCTGTTCAGGGCCTTAAATCATTCGCAGGAAACGCTTGGCAAAGTGAAATCTGGTATCTTGGCCATGGGTCCCTCCTGTCAGCACCTGCCCTTCAGGGCCCGGGGAATGCCCTGTTCCCACAAACCACCACGAGGGTGGAAATGAAACTCCCATAAGCCAGAGACCAGAGTCTGAGGCTGACAACGCCTAAAAGAGAAATGTTACATACACAATTGCCTACAGAACAGCTGAGGAGGTCAGGGGCGGGTGTGATGAGGCCGGAGATACTACCTCTAGGAGATGATGTTTAAGCTACAATACGCAAAGCCTCCGTGAAACTGGGTGCTGCGTAACCCGGGAGAGCCCAAAGCAGTCCAGAGACTGGGCACTGCTGTTACATGCGATGCTGCATGTTCTATGTTGAGACTATAACAAAGGACATGGGTTTTGGGATAGGACTTCCTGGGTCTGGATTCTAGCACTATGAAGTTAACTAGCTGTGTGACCTTGGAGATGTTACTGGACCTCTCTGAGCTTCATATTCATATCTTTCTCTAACCAAACGGGGTTAAAATATTCACTCTGTAGAGCTGCTGTACAGATTAAACTTGAGTCTCAGCACAGAGAATACATCAAATGCCTGACATCTAGGTCACAGCCAATAAGCAGTAGTATTACCATGAATGATACTGTCATATGTCTTGAACCTTTTCCCCAAGTCTGAGACGAGGACCTTGAAGGCTGAGGGGTCTTCCGCTTTCTGTGTCTGAGCAGGCAGACAGGAGCAGACAGAAGAGACCTACATTTCACGGACAACCAGAAGAGTGCCCCCGGCTCCCGGCTAAGGTGTGGCTCTCCTGTCATTGTCTGTGTGGTGGGGGCTGGGCTAGGGAGGTTCTTCTCCAGCTTCCATCTGGTTTTAGCTGGCAGGAAGATTTCAGGGCAAAAGGACACAGACTCAATTAAACACGGACAAGCGCAAGGCAAGGCCTTTTGTGATAAACACATCAAACTCCCTCCCCACTCCTCAACTCTGCATGGTCAGCCACAGTTCTGGCAGAGAACCTGGAAATCCTTCATTTAGACAGCTCCAACGGCTGTTGGCCAAGAAGCTAAGACAACTGTGAATAAGATATCAAGAAGGAACACATACTTCTCAAGCTAGCCAGCTGGATGGGTCTACCTGCCGGGCTCGGCTCTGTCCTGGTACCCTATCCCGGGGAGATCCAGGGCTGCAAAACCTCTTTAAGTAGTTAGATCGAATGTCCCATTCTTAAGCCTGGACATGGGAAGACCGCAGGGGACATTGAGGGAATGCCAAAGGGGCAGCAAGGGCGTACATATTCATTCACAAAACCCCATGCCACAGGCAGAGTGGGTTTGCTTTGAACCCAGAGCACATGGGGAGTGGAGGGGGGGGGAATCAAAGTGGCTGCTGTTTTACGCAGTGGCCAGGGAACTTAAGAAATTCATTATCCCCAGTGGTAGCTCTAGCAGAAAGCGTAAATGAATTGAAAAGTATTTGGACAAGGCTATGAAAGACACAGTCACATATATCCCTGAATCAGGGTTTGTTCAGTGCGTGAATAAATGAATATGGATGATCTTAGTTTTCAAGGTATTTCAATCCAGTGGAATAAATATTCATGGGGTGCCTACTGTGTGCAAAGCATTGTGCAGGACATGAGGCTGAACAGTTTCTGTCCAGAAGTTTACACTTTTATGAGGGGATTAGAAAGGACGATGTCAACACGGGGTGGACTCGGTATATCTGTTGTAAGAAAACACAGGGGACTCCGGGAGGGCCAGGAAGGGAGAGATTCCACGGGGTTTAACGAAGGTGACATGTGAGACCAGCCTTGAACAGCAAGCTGCTTTTCAGCAGGTGAATATGGAAATAAGGGCAAACTAGAAAGAAGAAATGACAAGCCCCGAGAACTGGGATGTGTGGAAAAAATGAAGGACAATTTAGGTGGGAATACAGTGAGAGGGAGGGAGAGGGGGAGGGGAGAGAAAGGGGAAGAGGAGAAGGAGAGAAAGGAGGAGGAGAGGGAGAAGATAGATGGGAAGAGAACAGTTATGTTAAGAGAGAGGGGCAAAGAAAAATGTGGTCCACCCTCTAGGGTGTCTCAGAATTTTCAAGGCAAAAGCTCTGCGTTCCCATGATAATCAGGTCCCGAGAGGATAGGGGGCAGGCAGCTGCTAGTAGCTCTCAAATTTAAGGCTCACAATAACTAGTCGATTTCCGAGCTAAGCAGAAAGAACTTCAGTTCAGCCCCTAGAGAGGTACAGAAGGAGGCCCCAGGGTCTCCATTAGCATATGGATTGTCTTTGTTTCTGGGATTCCTGGGGTTCTCAGTGGGCAGGGACATTCAGCTCAGTCGTGGATGAGCATCTTGGGTTCCCCATCTGGGTCCAGCAATATTTGTGTAGAAGTGGTTTTGGTTAAAAAAAAAATCATTTGAGCAGTCAGGACCAGACAAGAGAGGAAAGGAACTATATCTTAAGTGGGTCTAGGCGCCTCGTTTCCCACACCACTGTAGCTAGAATTTGGGACAAGGGGGGAGGGGCCATTTGTCTATTAGTTGACTGTTTATAGCACTTATTTTATGGACCAGGCATTGGTGTTAGATCTAAAGAAACACAGGACCTTTTTTGAAGAAGCCCATGACCTAGTGGCAGAGAAAAACAAAGACAATTAGAAAATGGTGTGGCCGCTGACATAGATCCTGGGTGGAGGCACCAAGGAAGCAATGGCAGCGTGAAGGGAGGCTGTAAGAAAGATGGCCACTTACATCACTGGGCCTTAGATGGGTCTGTGTCTAAGGCATATTGGTAAACATGAAGGTGCCTTCCCAGGAAGTTCTTTGGGGGCAGCTGGAATTGAGGTGTGTGACAGATCAGGAAGGCCTTGAACTCTGTACTAAGGAATCTAGATTTTAAAAGGAGCCATAAAGATTGTCATGGAAGGGGTGAGACATGATAAGCTTCGCAGTATAGAAATGGCACTCTCCAAACAGTATGGAGGAATCAAGGAAGCAGGGCACAGAAAACAGAGGAGACCAAGGGGAGGGCCGAGGGGGGGGAGGGGAATGAGGAAAGCTACAGGCTTCTACCTGTGCTTGCTTGCAGGGCCAACTGGAACCTAGCCTGCCCTCCCAGGGAAAACGCTATTTTACCTTGTTCCATTGAAGGTCATTGGGCCTATGGCTACAAGAACAGCTACAGTTCTTTCCGGGGTCTGGCACATGTCAGCCATTGGAGTGTAATGGCTCTCTTGCGGTGTGTCGCCTTCTCTGTACATTGGTAACCTTTCCTTGGTTGCCCCATCTGTAGGACTCTGCTTCTGAATAGAATCTTGACTGGTACAACAAGAAGCCTCAGAGAGAGGACACTACCTGGACATAACATTTATTCCAGGAATTTCTCCTTAGTTCTATTCTACATTCTTCACTGTGGGTCTTCAATATTGCATAATAAATATTTGTCTGCTGGGTTGATGGGCAGAATGTAGAGAAATTAAACAGAAAAAAAAATCTAATCTCAGGCCCTTGTCTTCTCGTGGCTCTCCCTAGCTGTTGACAGTTTTGCAGAGAGTATAACGGCTAAAAAGATGTTACTTTATTCTTAGTGACAGAGAACTTGAGACTAGGAGGTGTCAGGACTATGCCACTAGATGGCTTGAAGTATGTAGTCACTCTTAGAGTCAGCAAATATTTGTGGAACATTTACCATGTTCAAGGTCCTATACTAGTGGAGACAGCAAGCTGGAAACAAAACATACCCCTGGTCTCACTGAGCACACAGTTTTGTTGATGAAACAGTTGATTAACCACGCTATTATAATGAAATAACCTTATTAGAGGTGTGAGTAGTGTGTGTATGTGTGTGTGTGTGTTGAGTAAATACACAAAGTAGCACCAGTCCTGATTGTGTGTGTGTGTGTGTGTGTGTGTGTGTGTGTGTGTATATAAGGTGCAGTAAGTGAGTCTAGGCTAAGGTTGGAAATGAGTTCATCGGAGCCAGGGTGGGGGTTGAGGGAGAAGGGCTAGAAGTTACAGAGAAAGAGGAGAGAGCAGGTGCAAAGGCAGGCAGCTGGAGTTGGTGTCCTGAGAAAGATAAACAACAGTATGAAACTCAGGATGGAGAGTATTGAGAAACTAGTGGGAGAACAGGTAGAGACCAGCTCAGACACAGGCATCCATGCTACTGGAGAGATGTGTTCTAGCTAGCTTTGAGAACAGCAGGGTTTGCACACAGGAAAAGGACTGGGTCAGATGCCTGTACTAAAGTCTTTAGTTATAGGCTGGAATAGAGCTTGGTGAGATACTTAGGAAAAGGGAGACATTACAGAGACTGACACAGTAGCTGAGGCTAGAGACAATGAAGCTTAATAGGACTGGATGGTGTCTGGTGTGCTGGAGTGAGTGACTGAGACAGAGGCATTGCACATGATTCCCAGTCTCACTTGAGTCACTAAGAGATGCGAGTCAAGGATGGGAGTGGGTCAACCAGAACGCTCAAGATGAGGGGCTTCGTTTTCATCCAGGAGGGTCTGAGATGATGCACACATACGAGCCAAAAGGAAGCCAGTTACAAGACCTGTTTGTGTGGTCACTGGTTCTCAGTCTGCTTCCTCTTCCTCTGAGCACCTTAAGCGATCAGCCTCCACAGCCCCTGTTTCGGTCACCTGTCACCTGTGTTTTGACAGCATCTCCCAGTACCACAAGGGTGATGCACAGAGGTGATCAGTTGCCAGCACTGGGTGGGGACTCCAGAGGTAGGCTGCTAACCGTTCCCAAGAAGAGCCAGAAGTACAGGTGAGGAGTGGAGGCTAAAGCTTGGTTTGTGGGAATGTCACACTGAGGAGTTCTAGCTTACGTGGTGTGTGTGGGTGTAGTGTATGTGTGAGAGAGAGACAGACGGACAAAGACTGAAGGATATGGAGCAGAGAAAGACTATGGTAAAACCTCAGGCCAGGATACATGCCCTGGTGGGGATGTGCAAGCTGAATTTGGGGCAGGGAAGCCAATGAGAGACTGCTCCACGTGCATGAAGCTTTGCTTGTTTTGCGTTGATTGACTGACTGTGTATGAGGGAGTGTGCAAGCCCTGAGCTTCCTCTTCTACCATGTGGAACTGAACTCAGGTTGCCAGGCTTGGTGGCAAGTGTCTTCTACCAGCTGAGCTATCTTGCTGGCCCAAGCTTTATTTTTCTAATTAAATTAGTAAAGATTTAAAAATTGATCATAGGGGTATGTTTTAAGAAAATGAGCATAATCATTCATTGCTACTGAGTCTGCTGGTCTAACCTTTCTGGGAGGCCATCTTATCAATGCATCGATAGCTTTAAAAAATCCCATGCCTTTTCTTTGTGTGTGTGTGTGTATGTGTGTGTGTGTGTGTGTGTGTGCGCGCGCTCATGCACAATTGTGTATAAAAGAGAGGGAGAGACACACACAGACATGCAGGCAGACAGACAGACAAGACAGACAGAAATGGTAAGACTCAAACCCAGGAACCTCACACCCCAGGCCTGCATTCTGCCACTGAGGTATATCCCCAGGCTCCAAATTCATACATTTTTGACCTAATACTTTCTTGTTTTCCAATTATTTAAGGATATATACTTAAATTTATTTATGTTTTTATGCAAGAGGCTTAGGCCACGGTGTGAGTGTGGAAGCCAGAGGGCAGGTTCTGGGTACAGGTTCTGTCTGCCATGTAGTTTCAGGAACTCAAACTCAAGCAGTTACTCTTTACCCTTCTTGCTAGCCTGACCTAACAATTTATTTCTTACTATTTATTTATTTATTTATTGATTGATTGAATGAATGAATGAATGAATGAATGCAATGGAGCTGTCTTCAGACACATCAGAAGAGAGCATTGGATCCCATTACAGATGGTTGTGAGCCACCATGTGGTTGCTGGGAATTGAACTCAGGACCTCTGGAAGAGCAGTCGGTGCTCTTAACTGGTGAGCCATCTTCTCCAGCCCAACCTAACAATTTCTAACCCACGAAAATTATCAGGAATTCTCAAAATATGAATTATTTGCTTGGTGTGGTGGCACACACCCTTAATCTCAGCACTTGAGAGGCAGAGGCAGGCAGATCTCTGAGTTCCAGGCCAGCCTGGTCTACAGTTGGGGCCATTCAATAAGACAAACAAACAAACACACAAATAAAACTGCATATTTAACAATGTTCACTGGTGTTTTATGTTATGAATAATAACAAATAAATGAGAAAGAAAAACGAAGCATCTAAATATTCATGGAGGGAAAATGGCTAAGCATCAAAGCATACTGCACAATGAAATATTTTGGTATCATTAGAGAAGGGGTTTGAAAGCTTATTTAATGGAATTAGAAATTGCTAGCAATAAAATGTTAAGTAGAAAAAACATGATATAAATGTGTTCTGGACAGGATTCTGGAAGAGAAAAAGGACGTTGATCATTGGGCCAGTTGGGGGACCTGCAGCTCAGTGAACAGCCGATTAACAGTTTCTCTAAATGATAATGGTATCAATGCTAACATCTTAGCTTTCAATCTGCTTTTGTTTGTGAGACAATCTCATTTCGTAGCTCACACTGCTCTTGAACTTGAACTCCTGCCTCAGTCTTTTGGGATGTCAGTGTGTTTCACCATGCCTAGCAAATTCTTAGCCTTGATGGCGGTGCCATGGTGGTGTGAGGTGTTTGCCCCGGCTAAGCTGGGTAAAGGGCCTGCAGAGAGACCTCTCTGTCTGCGTTTGCTTCTGTAAGTCTGTCGCTAATGTTTCCTGAGTGTTTTGATACAGTAAACATTGAACCCAGCACCTTCCTAGCTGGTCCTCCCGAGAAGTCATCCTGAGAAGTCATGTCTCCCCAGTAAGCAGGTAGTATGACAGACAGTTCATCTCACCAACAGGACAACAGAGGCACCAAGTCACACAGCTCTTAGGTGGCACGGACACAGGTCTTATTTAGGCATTCACGATTCTAACACTTGCGCTTTTTCAATTTGGCATTGAGAAAGGAAATAGAGTATGAGATGGATAACAGTTATCCCCGTGAAGTGGGATCAGGGGTGGGTTTTTTTTCCCCTCCCCATTATGAGTGGTTGTAGGAGGGGAGAGGATAAAAGAAAGAAGGCCGGGACTTGCTTGTCTGATTAGATATGGGTGATAAATAAAGGCAGGAGGGGGCAGATTTACAGGGGCTGAGGGAAGACAACTTGGGTTTCTGTGGTGGGGGATGGCTCAAGTGACACTAGGAAAGTGCCTACATTTGGGGGACACCATGGGAGAAAGGGACGAGGGATCCTTGTTCCAAGGTGACCAAGGAGCCATATTGGCAGGAAGCAGTCCAGATCTGAAATCCTGGGAAGAAGCCCCCAACTGCGTGGCTATGCGGTACTTCCGGGCCACTCCCAGGTACCGCTGGGCAAGGTTAAGGTAATGCAGGAATCTGCTGCAGACCAAGGTGTTCAGGGAGGCTCCGGTTCCTGAGAATGGACAGAAGGCGACCTTCGTACGGCGGGCGTCTAGAGTACCCTCCTCTCCCGTTCTCCCCATGGCTTTCTTTTCCCATTAGGCACAACACTGAAGAGAAGTCCTCAGATTCGATATGGGCGTTCCCTGGAACGGAGGTACGTGGGGAGGGGAGGCCTGCCCCTATTGTCTCCGCGCTCGGAAAAACTTCCATTCCCTGCACAGAACTTAAAAGCCCTCCAGCCAACACGCACCCATAGACTAGCACACAGCAGGCCCTGGCCCCGATTGTCGACAGCCTTAATTATCTCTATCCTGCTTTTCTATCTCTTATTCCTGCTTCTCTCAGCTGTAATGGGAGGGTCAGTCTGGCCCTCCTGGACTCTTGCCATGGACTGGCCTTAGTCCATTTCTCTAAGCCCCCCAGTACCTCCTGGCCTTGCTCAAGGGCCTACTAGGATGGAGAGCTGGCAGGAGGCAGTCTACAGCCCAGTTGTTTGCCGGGCTAGGGATTGAACGCCAGCTTTGTGCGTGCTAGGCAAGCACTCTACCAACTGAGCTACGGCCCGCATCCCCTAGCCCGTCTCCTTCTATGTAGAGGTCAATAGCGCTCTAAGGCCCGAGGCCTTCCCAAGCTTCTGCTCTGCCTGGGATAAACTTCAAACTTAAGTTTGTTTCTAGGACCCTTCAGAGCTGTCCATTGAGGACAGGGATCTTGGGGTGGCTTAGAGTCCCGGCTGTGCCTCATTTTGGAGATTGGACAGATGGCACCCACACATAGGATAAATAAACCAATGAAATCTGAGAAAACAACATGTCGCTACTGCTTTGCAGAACCATTGCTCCCCCTTCCTCAGGGAGAAAGGGTCAGGCTGCCAGCTAAAAGGCTGGCCTGGGGGCTCTCTCCAGGGCTCCCTGCAGTGTGGCCTGTTTGTCTAAGTGGGGAACACATGCTTTTCCTGGACCATCACTGCTTTCTCTCTGGAGGTCCATCAATCCCACTGGTGAGGCCGGGTAAGACACAGACAGAGGGAGGCCACCACAATGAGGGACAGAACTTGGAAGGAAGAGATATCAGGGCTGGTTAAGAAAGGGAGGGAGTTCTGAGACTTTAGGACACTGTGGCGGATGGAAAAACATCACCGCACAGTTAACACCGGGATTCAGTCTAGGAAGGGTGCAGGATGGAGACCATCCCTCAGAACCCACTGTCTGAGACCCACAAAGAAGGCTGGGAGAGAAAATCCTGACCTATTATGACCTGTTCCATCTGCTCTGACAGGGCCCAGGGAAAGTGAAAAGCCTGTTTGGTGGAAAGAAGGGCTCACTGATGACTAGGGAGAAGACTTCCCAGAGGGAAAAGCCCAGGATTTGGTCTTCAAGAAGGATCAGGAGAATACTAAATAGAGACTGAGCGGGGGATCAGGGTGAAGAGCCTGCAGGGCAGGAGCGCACTCCAGTTAAGGGAATAGCAAGTGTATATGCAAGCGGTAAAGGAGAGCTTGGGTTCAGGGATGGGGAATCTGCCGGGGGGGCGGTTTAGACAGGTCTTAGAGTGCCATGCTAGCAGCAGGGATGGCAAGGAGAGACAGATGGTGGACATCACCTGGGAGAATCTGGGACAACGTAAAACTCACTGTACTGAGGAGGACAAAAACAAGTCAGCACTATAATACAGGATCCATAGGATCTAGTGACCAGCTAGTGACCAGTGGGACAGGAGGCTGAGGATGCCTAAGCTTCTATAGGTATCTATAGGAGGTATCTATAGGAGGTATCTATAGGAGGTATCAGCTTAGGTATCTGAAATTCAGTGGATCTGCTCATGGTGGCGACCAAATAAGGAAAGTAATCAAGTTGTGTGCTAATGTACGTGTTCGGGGGCGGGGGGGGTGGGGTGGGGGTGGGGTGGGAACTAAGGGCCACAGGCAGAGCCCAGGTGGAAACAATCAGCATGCACTCAATGTCCCAGTCTACAGCATCTTTGCTGAAGACCACTTCAGGATCTCATGACTGAGTAATTGAGAGGGTGATAATGTCATCTACGTAGATAAGGCCTGAGGAGGGTGCATTGTGGAGCACGTGGGGTGAGGAGGGAAAGACTCCATTCTTAGATGTCTGTGGGCCAGAGCGCAGAGGACATTCACCAGGCAGTTGGAAAAAAAATGGGAGTGGAGCAGCACGAGGTCAGGTTTTGGAGCCTTATAAGGATGACAGCCAAGTGCAGGAAGGATGAGCTCATCAGGCTGAAGTGCATGCTGGGAGAGAGGGGACCAACATGGAACTCCCAAGAACACCTCCTGTTATTTAGGGTGGGGTGGATGAAAAGAGAAGGTGTTGGTGACAAAGGGCCAGGGAGAGGGTATGAGAGAGACAGGGACAGATAAAGGTTGAGGAAGGTGCTAAGATGGGTGGGGACCAAGATGAACTTGGGATTTGGACTAATGACCTTCAAGAGAACAGATTCAATAAAGAGTTAAGGATGGCGGTAGAAATGAGGCAGCTGCGAGAAATGAAGGAGCTTAAATAGAAATAAACTGCGCAGTGAGGCTGGGAAGGGGTTGGAAACTCGAGTGATGGGGGTTTGAAGGATGTGCTTTCTAATATAGGGAAAAGCCAGTCTGGCCGTACCGCACAGTATACAAATGACATGTCTCCACTTCAATGTTTACAGGCTGCTGTACCATTCTTGGTCCCGGGGTCTCTTATGCTCCAGATCCAGGGGTTCCGCGTGCCAGCAGCTTGGGAGGAAGGATCCCTCTTACCCTATGATGCTTTTGAACATCCCAGCTCCTTTCAGCCTTTTTCTGCCCTGCCACCTTCTCTCCCTGTCTATACTGAGCACCTGCTATGTGCCATCTGCAAGAGAGATATGATTCAGAGTTTAGGGAATGCCAAGGAGGACCTTCAGGGGAGGAGACATGCAGCCACTGCAGCAGGAGGGCCATCGCAGGTGGGATGGACTTTCTGACTGACTGGAAGTGAGCAGAGGGGAAAGGAGAGCAAGAGGTTGGCTCAGAAGGTGTGACACTGTAGGCCTCTGTGTCTGCCCAGAGCTAGAGCTTGGTGCATGGACACCGTGAGGCAGGCACTCCATCTCGAGGTAACATGATCCTGTAGCGCAGGGCTCCTCTGATGTGGGCTGCTTGCCTTTTACAGCATTAGGGGAGCAACATTTCATGGAAAATTCAATAAATCCCCCTGTACAGCCAGACGTCTGTAAACAATGGCTTCCAAATTCAATCAGGCTGGGGACCCGCAGTAGCATTTATGAGCTCTAACGTGGAATATTATATAGGGGCGTGAGTAGCGGGTGGGGCTGGGTGGGGTGGGGTGGGGGAAGGGACTTCCTGGAAGAAGAAAGCTCTGGTGCCTCCAGCTCTCTCTCTCTCTCTCAAAGCAGATGACTCTCCAGGTAGAAATGGCATGGAGACTCTTGGGTGGGACCTGAGGGCCACCAAACTAGGGTTGAGAAGGAGGGCAGCGATTTGGCCTTTTGGCAATGGCTGTGGGGGAAATGTGGTCGGAGTGGCCAAGGCTGAGAGTTAGCTCTCCAGTTCCCTCCATGATCTCATCTGGGCAGGAGCAGTGGGACCACGGTCTACTTAGCTCATCACCTTTGTCATACAGCAAGGCCCGACAGCTTCTGAATCTTGCTGTGACATGGGGGCTGCTCAAATGCTTTGGGAACTAGACCCCACATCTGTCTCAGGTTCAGACAGCCCCTTCCTCTGTGCAGGAGGACATGTCATGAAGTAGAGGACCACGTGGACATGTCTTTTGATGACTGTGTTCCACTATGCTATGTTAGGGAGGTACAGGGATCTCTCCTATCTTTAGGTCCCCTAGATTTCTGTTCTTCTTTAGACCTGTCTGGTGTGGCCAGCTCTCCTGGTCTCTGCCTCCTCCTCCGCTCTGGCTAACTGGCTTTCTCTGGCCTGGGTGAGAGAAACCAGTATGAGGGGTTCTGGGAAAAGGCAAGAACACAGGCTCTGGTTTCAAACCTGAGTTCTAGCTACTGGCCAGCTCTGGTATACCTTCTTCCTCCTCCTCCTCCACTTCTTTCCCTTCTTCTTTTTTTGGGGAGTGGGGGTGAGGGAAGGTTTCACCACATGTCCTAGAACTCACTAAGTAGACCAGGCTGGCCTGGAACTCACAGAAAACTGTCTGCCTCTGCCTGTCAGTGCTGGGGTTAAAGGGCCAGTGCCATTCTGAAGCTTAGAGCGTCTCTGTACAAAGTGCCCGGGTGGGTGAGGTTAGACAATGTATGCACAGTGCCAGAGAGCTCTGGCATGCTCCTTCATGTGTTTCTCAAACTTCTAGCACAGCTCCAGGAACCACCAGGCACTGTCCCCTCCAACCGAGGACACCCAGTGTACACCAGGTCCTCTTCTCCTGCTTTATGTCCCAGGGTCCTCCGGGACCAGCTCCCCTGGGCAGGACTGATTTGAATTCAAGAAGATCAAAGAGAGTAAAAGACAGGGCCTCGCTGAGCACATGGAATTGGGCTGGAGGGGGCAACTCACAGGGCTCTCATGTGCTTTTCTGGAGAGCTGAGGTGGCTGAGCCAGCAGGACAGCACCCCTCCCCCTCCCCCACTGACCCTTACCCCATTGTGTACAGCTCCATTCCCAGGGTCAAGAGCAGTGTTGACACTTGGCACATGCTCAGTAAAGGAATGAATTAATCCAGCCTTAATCTCCATTTTCTTTTAGTTCTCTTGGTCCCAGAAGAATGCAGAATATGCTTTCCAGAACATTCATGACTGTCCTTAAAAGACAGATATTGACTCCTGCCCCGGTGAGACCCTGGAAAACTGGACAGGCTCTCCCATGCCACAGTCATGGTCAGAACCACAGCCAGAGAGGCTTCTTGCACCCACTGCTAGAATCAAGAGCCTAGAAGGAGGCAATGTTTCTGCAGGCCAGCTTCCCTAGGGTTCTCAGCCTTTGGCAATTGTGGAGATGTGACTTCCATGAATATAAACAGACCATACTTTCCTCTCACCAGAGACAGTTCCGTGGGTTTGTCTAGTCTCAGTCTTAAGGCACAGGACACCAAGGAGAAGGAGACGGCTCAGAGCAGCGCTAGGCCTTTGCAAAGGATTCATCATAGGGCCAGACTCTGCACCCAGCACAGGTGTGTTACCTCAATTAGAACCCCCCCCCCCACAATGGTCCAGGTGGAACATATCAGTTCCATCCTTGTTGCACCTAGAGGAAATTACGGAGGCTCATAGAGACTAAATGACCAAAAGGAGGCGGAATAGGACACAGTGTCAGATCAAGCTATGTGCCACCACAGCCTGCTGCCTCAGAAGGTAATGCCCAGCAACTGATTCCCACTCCCCAGCTTACCTAGTGCTGAGCCCTGGCAGGGATCAAGCCTTCTCCTTATGCCTCAAGGCCACTCTAGGTCCCAGCCTCCCTAATGGTCTTCAGGAAGAGCCTTGGCCAGAGGCAATAGTCAGTCTTCTGGTCTTCCAGCTTTGTTCCTGGGATCTCCATGGAGAAGAGCGAGCTGAGCCAAGGCTGCAGCTCTCTGATCTTAGCTACAGAGACAAGCTGGAGGCTTGGCTGTCCAACGGGGACTAGTTCAAGCAGTGGGGCAAGATGGCAAGAGCCACACAGCCCCGTGTCTCTACATCATTCATCTGCTTATAAATGCCACCCACCTGGAGGGAGGAGGCCCTTTAGGATGGGGACCAGTGGCCACCTTTTGGTTTTCCATTTGGCAGGACAAGGATGGGAAAAGCCTAGGGTGACAGATTCTCAGGGGGTATGCTCCCTCCAACCCTGCACCAGGTCCTGAGACACTGTGACAAGCACACACTGCTCCCTTTGCCATTTTTTTTAAAGATAAAAAATATGACAGCACCATAGTCTCTGAATGCCTCAGCCACATATTCATGCCCATACACACAGCTCCAATGTTCACTTCCACGACCCATGCGCTCGCTTTCACTCTCTCTCTCTCTCTCCAGTCCCCCTCCCTCTCTCCCTCATTCTCCCTGCTAGCTGCAGTAAGGATCAGTCCCCAAAGAAAAATGCCCAATTTGTCATGTCATGTCCAGCTGTTAACCTCCCGTCGGTAAGCCATGGGGAAGACTTACTTTCTCCTATTTATTTATTTGCCACTTGGACAATAGAAGGCCCCAGGCCTGCTGAGTTCTCCATAATAAAGCCACCAACGATCTCCCCCATCGCCCCCTCCCCTCCCCCCACCCCCATGTCAACAACACTAGCCAACCTGCAGGTGTCACTGGGCATTAACCCCAGGCTTAACTCTGGATCTGCTGAACCGGAGGGGAGGGGGAGGGGCGAAGCCAGGGATGGTGGGGGGTCTGATGGGGAGGTCTTCTCACAAAGAGGAAGGCCTTGGGATGGGCGGGCTCATAACCATCCCTCCGGAAAGCTCACTGCGCTGAGGCTGGGGGAGGGAGGGAGGGAGGGACCAGCCAAATAATGCCATTCCTTCTTCCCAGCCTCCCCAGTGGTCTCCAGGCATTGCCTATGCCCGCACCCCACTCACCGCGCCTAGCAACCCTGCTGAGAGACCCGCCCTCAGGAATGAGGCTCAGCCCGGCTGGCCAAGGAGCGGCTAGGGCTAGAAGGAGAGGCTCCAGCTCCCCCACCCCCCTTTGCGCCCCCTCCAGCTCCCGGAGTGACTGCTCCTTTTTCCAGCTCAATCCTGTTCCCCTCTCCAGGCCCAAAGTGCCAAGGAAAGATTCCGGGGGGCACAGATGGCCCAAGTCCTTCCTTGCCTCCACAGATATACACAGGGGACTCTAGTAAGTCAGAAACAAGGTGGGGATGGGGAGCCCGGGGAGCCCCCGCCTCAGCAGCTCTTCCTCTGTTGAGATGTCACAGTGAGTTATGGGTCACGTGGAGGTGTAGCCTCCGTGGCCACTCATCCAGGGCCCTGCCTCTCTTTTGTTAATAAGCCTATCTTTCTTGGAACCTTTGCTTTTTTCCGAGACCAATTTTGGAGATTAAGGTTACTTGGGATTGTGGACCCAGGTCCTCACTCCCAAGCCATCTTTTCAGTAAGTCCTCTACGTCCTGGTGACAGCTTCACTCCCAACACCATCTAGGTGTCAGGCAGACATCTTAAGAAGCAGAAATTCTAGCAAGGCTTGAAGCTGAATGTGTAGTCCTCTACTGATGCCCTCTGGGAGGTCACAGCCTTGGTCTAGTGGTACCCAGTGCCCTGGGAGCTTCTGGCGCATCTTAGTTAACTGTCGGGCTGATGGGAAACATCTGGTAAACTGAAAACTGATATGATAAAGCTGCCTTAAGGATGATCTGGACAGCCTATGTTGCCCCATCTGTTATTGGTTGCTGCCAACATGCATATGAGAAACGGCTAAGAAGCCTGTGAGATGGCTCAGTGGGTTGGAGGCATTTTCTAACAATTCTCATGACCTGAGTTTGATCTCTGGACCCTACGTAGTGAAAGAGAGAACAAACTCACACAAGTTGCCCTCTGATCTCGATAGAGGGAGGGGAGGGAAAGGAAGAAGAGAAAGAGGAAGAAAAAGAGGAAGACCAGCTAAGAAGGAGGAGGAAGAGGAGGAGACCAGCTAGCTGCTCTGATGGGAAAGAGATCCATGATCCTGGCAGTCAGGCCTGCCCTCTGTTACATGAGTTCTGATTGCCACAATGAGGGAAATAAGGGTCACATTCCATGTGAGGGACTTCAAAAGCAATTTCCTCAGGATTACATTTTATACAGTTTACACAGGAAACACATGGTAAGAGGTATATTGAGGGTTTCAGTCATCTGGAGCAGGTGACAAGAGGGAACATACCTGTTTCACCTGGAGATGTCAGGATCCCTGTTGGATGTGTGAAGAGCTCAGGGCCCTCCAAGTTCCCCCTTCTGGAAGGCAATCTCCAAGTCCCTGCTGGGAGGCCCTGGAAGCAGTACTTCCCAAGGAGTGTAGTAATGACTCAGCTAGAAGCTGCAGCTAGGAAGCAGGTTTTTAAAGAATCTTCCAGCAAGTTCTCAGAAGGCAGGGTTCTAGAGACATCATAATCCACCAAGGAAATGATGCATGACATGGGATGCTGTGGAGTGCTCCCGAGTTTAAACCTAGCTGGTCACTAGCTGTGTGGCTTTCATTAAGTTCCTTGACTTTTCTGAGGTTTGGTTTCCTCTTCCAAAAAAGGGATCTTAAGGATATTCGCCCACTTCCCAGTTGCTGGGAAGATTATGTGAAGTAACCTGAGAGATGCCCAAAGTAACCGCATCACACTGCAAACATGGGATACATATTGATCACCACTACCTTAACTTGGTTTAGTCTCTGCCTCAAGGAAGAAGGCAATTTGCTGTACCTGGAGGCCTCTACACAAGGGAGATACGCAGTCAGTGGCCTCAGTCCCTGACCTGTTCTGTCCAAGAGTTAGTTTGGTCTTTCTCCCTCCTACACCACCACCCCCGGTCCTAGAGAGAGACACCAATATGGCTGGCTTGTGCAGGGGGTCTGTAGGTATTTCTCATCTGGCCTGAATAGCAGGCATTAAAATGCATTTTGGTTCACCCAGGACAATAAAGAAAAAAAAGGAAGCTTTAAGTCACTAATAAAAATCAAATGTAGGCAGTTTGCAGGAGTGATCAGCTCGGAGCTTTGCTGTTCTCTTGTTAAGGGTCTGAAGCCATAAATAACTTCCCCAGAAGAAGGCAGAGGCGAGGGGGAGTGAGTGAGAGGGAAGGCAGCCACACAAAATTTTTCATTTTTCTCCATAAATCATTTCAGCGTGCGATAATATTTGTTTTTTCTAATGAGTCTCTTGTGGTCCATTCCAGGAGCTAACATCAGGGCCTGTCAGGGGGTGATCTGTGGTACAGTTCAACGCTTTACAAAAACTGCCTGCTACACAGATTTTCCCCCCCTCTTCCTTATGCTAAGTATTCATGAGGACCATTATTCTGTAGCCGGGCCTTAGTCTTCCTTTCAGATCAGCAGCTTTGGCGTCATGGTCTATGGATGTTGCTGGGACTTGCTGTAGCCAGGGTAAGTAGGAAAGGAAGGCTGCCTCACAGAGATCCTTGCAATGCTATCAGGTACAAGCTTTGATCTTGGCTGAGGAGAGAGGGCACAGTTCAAAGCTCATCTAGGGCTGGGGCAACACTTCTTAATCAATGGGCAGCCTTTAGAAGAATGGGCAAGACCACCAACCTGGCCATAGAGAGGCAAGACAGAGATTTGATCAGTAAGACAGACTGAACATGCTCGAGAGCTGGAAGTTTATCTTGGAGGCAAAAGGAACTGTCCACAGTTTTACAAAGAACACAGTTTCACTGGTTATGGTTAGCCCCTGCACTGGGAGGCAGGAGGCTGGTGTCAGGATCCCATCAACAACAGCAAAGGAAGGTAACAGCCTGAAAGAATGACTCTTGTGCTCTGAAGAGTTTTCTGCCTGTTCAGTGTGAGTAGAAAGGGGAGTGCAGGTTAGAGGAAGCAAGGTGGGACACAGAAATATACCTCTGTGTGTGTGTGTGTGTGTGTGTGTGTGTGTGTATACACACATTTATTTATTATTTATTTGAGATATCATTTCACTGTGTAGCCCTGGCTGGCCTTGAACTCTTAGAGATCTGCTTGCCTCTGCCTCTCAAGTGCTGGGATCAAAGGCGTCCATGCCTTGCCTGGCTCTTGACAAATTCTGGAAGCAGAGTAGACTAGAGGTGGTCGGTGACAGTGACAAGACAGTGGACGCCAATGAAGTTGGAGATTGTTTACTAAGACCCTACCGGTCCTTTTGGCTGATCTTGGTGCTACCTCTTCTGAGGCATCTCCTCCCTCCCGCCAGCTTGGATCACAGATCCTCTCTGCTCCTGTGAGACCTTTTCATACCTCTCCTCCCTCGATGTCACATTGTGCCTTGAGCATTAGTTTGAGCTCATGGGTAGAAGGGATCATGCTACAGGAATTCTTATACCTCACTAGCCGATGCGGTATATGGCACAAAAGGTCCTCTGCAGTGCTTACTTTGAATAAACAAATATGCAAATGAACAAATGAAACAAACAAACAAAAACCGAGGATCTAAGGGTGGAGAGCTTCGGAATTTAGGGTCAGATGTTACTAAGCCACCTCAGGAGACTGGCCACCAGAACTCAGTCTGCTAAGATCCAGGAGCGTGGTCCTGGGCTCAGGGGGAGACTTGAGAATCAGTTTTTACAAAAGGTAACAACCAGCCAGTGGTGGTGGCACATGCCTTTAATTCTAGCACTTGGGAGGCAGAGACAGGCAGATTTCTGAATTCTAGGCTAGCCTGGTCTACAAAGTGAGTTCCAGGACAGCCAGGGCTATACAGAGAAACCCTGTCTTGGGGGAAGGGGGAAAAAAAAAAGGCAACAACCAGCAGCACAAAGACAAAACTAAAATAAAATGTTTTTTGTTTGTTTGTTTGTTTGTTTGTTTGTTTTTTCGAGACAGGGTTTCTCTGTATAGCCCTGGCTGTCCTAGAGCTCACTTTGTAGACCAGGCTGGCCTCGAACTCAGAAATCGGCCTGCCTCTGCCTCCCGAGTGCTGGGATTAAAGGCGTGCACCACCACGCCTGGCTTAAAATAAAATGTAAAAACAGACAAATATGCACAGACTGGGCAACTCTTGGTGACTTGGCAGCTGCAGCCCACTCCCTCCCCTGTGCTCGAGAGTTCCCCAGTCCCCAGAAAAGAATAAGAGGAAGGAGAATGCCTGAGGAGAAGTAGGGGACTGAGGGGAGACAGTTTAAGGAAAGCAGGAATTGTGGCTTGAATTGGAAGTATCCTCCTAAAAGCTCACTTACTGAAAGCTCTCTTGGGTCTCAGTAGAATGAGGTTCAGCCACATGGGGTGTTAAGAAGTGATTGGGCCGGGCACGGGTGGTATACACCTATAATCCCAGTACTCTGGAGGCAGAGGCAGGCAGATCTCTGTGTTCAAGGTCAGCCTGGTCTATAAAGAGAGTTCCAAGACACCCAGAGCTATACAGAAAAACCATGTCTTTAAAACAAACAAACAAACAAACAAACAAAACCCCAGAGGTGATTGAATCATAAGGTGTTAACATCAATAGATGAGACAGCTACAGGCTTTTAGGAGGTGAGGGCCTAGCTGGAAGCAGTAGGCCACTGGGAGCTAGAGCTCTACTGCATCCTCCCCTCTCTGTGACAGTTTACTTCACCTTGGGCCCAAAGCGTTGGAGCCAGCCGACCTACTTCTCTGAAACCTTGAGCCAAAATAAACCTTCTGCTCTTTAAGTTGACTCCACTCAGGCATTTTGTCACAGTGACAGCATGTGGACTGACATGGTTTTAAAGAAGCATTTATAGGGTAAAGCAGATAGGAAGAAGAGGGTAGAAGAAAGCACAGGGGAGAAACATGGATTCTAGCTGGATAACCGTACCCAGGAAATACTGATTGCTGTTTGAAAGCAGGTCTCCTCATGCTAGGATCTGTCTTCAGCAGTTTTACCAACAACTTAACGCTGTAAACAACCCGGGTAACAGATTTATAATGAGACTAGGCTGGGGACCGACAGCAAGATGGAATACAGAATCTGGATTCAAAACCCCCTTTTGCAAGTTGGAACTCAAGTGAAATGCAACGGAGAAAGAGACAGCTCCTACGTGGGGCAAAAAATGATGACAAATTCTAGAAGTTTAGACTGGATGAGTTATGCTTTGAGAAGACTTCACGGGAAGGAATTCCATATGAATTTACAAGTGTGAGGACATGAGTTCCTATCCCATGAACCACACAAAGCAGATGGGGGAGTAGTCACCTGTGATCTCAGCACTGAGGAGATGGGAGGTAGAGATGGGCAACACCTGGAAGCTCACTGGACAGCCGACCTGGTATACACAGCAGCAAACAAGAGTCCCTTTTTCAAACAGGCGGAAGGTGGGACCCACACCTGTCTTTTAATCTCTACATAGGAGCGATTGTGTGCGCACTCATGCACACGCACACGCATACACATGCATACACGTATGTGTACAAGTACACATAAGATAAAGACCCGCTGTGCATCATGGCTGGGTCTCACTGCTACTTGCAGGACTTGTGCATGGTGTGTACACATAAGATCAAAAAGAAAAACGCAGAAAAGGGAAATTTTTCTTTTAGTTTGGTGACTGGAAGTGGAACTGGGCTCCCAGCATGGTCATTGGGTATGTTCAGATCAAGGCTTGAAGACCTGTTTGACCACTATCAAATTTGAAGGTCTGATGTAGGAAGGGATTGGTTGTAGACCAAGCAACCATGCAAGGGAGTCTCTTTCTCTCTCTCTCTCTCTCTCTCTCTCTCTCTCTCTCTCTCTCTCTCTGTATACCAAGGGATAGATGGGAGAGAGAGATAAAGGGGAAGGCAGGACAGAGCTAGTGAGATAAACACTGTCATGGGCCGTTTCTATCATGTACTCACAAGAGCATAATAAAGCCCTTGTAATATACTAGAACTTGTGTGGTCCCGGGGCCTCATTTGCATACTAATTACTGAGTGCAAATGGGACCGAGGGGTAGGGAGGAAGGGTGGGGGAGGCATGCAGGGAGCGAGGGGCCTGGACTGTTTGCTCTGCCATTTCATATCATGCTAACAAGCTAATCCGGCGTGCAGTTAGCTCCTGATATATAACTGCTCATTAGTATTATAATAAAGTACATGAAACAACCATAAAACGTTATATACTGCACAAGTGTTGTTTTCTTGCCAATTATCTGCAGGCGGATTTATCACCACAGTTGTTTCGAATTCCCCTTGGTGAGGTTTGGGCGGAATAAAGAAAGGTGTTGGTGGCGGCGGCAGCAGAGGGGGGCCTTTTTGAGGGGCAGACCATGTGTTTTCTTAAGTAGCACTTACTGATGCGCCATTTCATGAGAGTGAAGCTACAGAGATCCATCCTTCCCATCTCCACAGTCTAGCAGCTCCAGAGAAAGGAGGAGAGAGAGAGCTGAGGCTTGCAGGCCCATGGCTTTTGGGGTGACTCAGAACCCCCGGGTGCAGAGTCTGTGTCTATTTAGTGGGGTCTTACAGAGCCACATGGAAGGTGCCTGCCTGTTCAGGAGCAGAGCTCAGAATAGCTTTACTCCTGCAGCTTTCTCCCTATAGTGCGCCCATGGTGATCTCTACCCCGGGCTCTGGTGTCTCCACCCAAGGCTTCCTGGAGATCAGCAGGTCCTTGGAGACTCCTGTTTGACCTCTGTAGTCTCAGGGCCATCCAGACACACCCAGCAAGTGAGAGATCTGACTTTACCTCCCTGGCTAATATAAGACAGGCCTTCCCTGGGCTTTCCTGGGATAGGAAAAGGCTTCGGGGCCCCCGCTGTGCATCATGGCTGGGTCTCACTGCAACTGCGCAAAGCAGGACTTGTGCATGGTGTGTCACAACCTCATGGGAAGGACTCATGCACAAGGAAAACCACTAGTTCCCACAGCCTGTCAGGAATCGGTTGTGGGACCCAAGAAGCCAGTTCTTCAAAGGCTGCTCCTGATTGGAAGTCTCACCCAGGCCCTGTACAGCCGGCCTTCCTCATCTGCAAGGGACCCTCACCTTTGGTAAGTGGTGGATCTTACTAGGAGCTGAATGGACACAGTCAGTGACACAAGGCTTTGTGCTGTGTCAGGGATAGGAGTGGGGATCAGAAAACAGGCTAACCTTAAGGGCTGAGGATCAACCTCTGAGAGTCATCTGCCTCTTAGTGAGCCAGGATAGATCTCCTTATTCACAAGTGACAGCCACATTTTAAGACCATTTTGTCTTGGACTCTGAGCTCCTTGCAAGCACCCTCATAGTAAACGCATTTCCCAGAAGAACCCACCTCCTCCAGGGACGGTGCACCTAAGAATAGAGGGGATACACAGTACCCTAAGCTTGGCTACTCTTCAGTTGTCCTTGGTCACATACCACCTGCTCAACCCAATTGCTTTTTTCCATCTTTGAATAACTAAAAAAGCCTCACATCTAAAATATTTAGTGTATTTCTATCCCAGATATGTTTCTTTGTTGCCTTAGCTCTTTATATCTTTTAAATTAAAGTAATTAATTGATCTTTTTTTTTTTTTTTGAGACTGGGTTTCACTCTATAACCAAAGCTGGCCTGAACTCAATCTTCCTATTCTCAAGTGCCGGGATGACAGTTGTGTGTTAATATCATTACACCTGCCTCACACACTATGTGTGCTTGAGTGTGTAGGATAGGGAAGGTTCTTAGATAGCTCCCGGTAGCCTCAAATTCCCTATGTAGGTGAGGGTGGACTTGAACTTCCGATCCTTCTGCCTCCCTGAGGGCTGGGATCACACAGGGATTGAGCCAGGGTTTGTGCACGTTAGACCAGCACATCGCCAACCAAGCTACATCCCCAGGTTTCTCTACACTTTAGAGTCTACCCGTCCACATCCAACCACAGATGTCCACAGAGGTGACCATTTGACTGTGGAGCTTTGACACTCAGGATTTAGGCTGATGATGACAGTTCTCTCCTACTTACAATTGCAAATTTTATGACTGAGTCATTCCGAAGGCACCGTGATGACAACGGTGATAAGGAAGTATTCCATATTTGGTGATCTCGAGTCCAAACAGAGAAGCGGTTGGGGGTGATTCACATTCCGACAGAGCGCACAGTGACCTCTGGCTTCAGCCTCCTCTCCTGTACCATGGCTTGTACTTCACCACACACAGCTGGGTCTAGTTTCATTCACCAGACTCTCATCTCTTTGCTTTGGCTCATTCTGATCCTTCCACTGGAACACAAACTCCCCTTCTCAGATGTCATCTTTTCAACTGGCTTGGGCATAATTCTTCTACAGGGGGTTTTGTTGACACTCCAGTCCCAGTATGATCTAAGAGACCTTTTATCCACCCAAAGTACCCTGTACTTACCTCTATATTGTTGTCAGTGGCTTTTCAGAGCAGGGGTATTATTGATGCCTTATTTTTTTATAGTCATACCTAGTCACACAAAACCTGGCTCTGGATAAGCATTAAATATGGGCTTTCATTTACCACACACTTTGGGAGCACTCAGACTGATGGAGCAGCAACTGAGACTGAGGGAGCATCAGCTGAGATTGAGGGAGCAGCAACTGAGACTAGGGGAAGCACCAATTCAGACTGGGGAAGCACCAAATGAGACGGAGGGAGCATCAGCTGAGACTGGGGGAGCACCAACTGAGACTGAGGGAGCACCAATTGAGGGAGCACTAACTGAGACTGGGGAAGCACTACCTGAGACTGAGGGAGCACCAATTGAGGGAGCACTAACTGAGACTGGGGAAGTACCACCTGAGACTGAGGGAGCACCAACTGAGACTGAGGGAGCACCAACTGAGGGAGCACTAACTGAGACTGGGGAAGCACCACCTGAGACTGAGGGAGCACCAACTGAGACTGGGGAAGCACCACCTGAGACTGAGGGAGCAGCAACTGAGACTGAGGGAGCAGCAACTGAGACTGGGGAATCACCAACTGAGACTGGGAAAGCACCAAATGAGACTGAGGGAGCATCAGCTGAGACTGGAGGAGCACCAACTGAGACTGGGGGAGCACCAGGTGAGATAGAGGAAGAACCAATCGAGACAGAGGCTTTAAACTTCTACCAACATGCCAACCAAGAGAATCAGGGGGTCTTCAGTTTGCTCCTCCTTTAGGTAATGCCACAGTTCACTACTCAAATGCCCTCCTACAGCCTATGTATAGACAGCTTAGTGACCTTTGGGAGGTAGTGGAAACTTTGGAAGTGGGACTTAGTGGGAGTTCTTCTGGGGATGTACCCTTGAAGGAGCTAGTGAGACCCCAAGCTTGTTCTCTTCCTCCTCTTTGCTTCCTGATCTTGATGTGAGTGGCTTGCTCAGTCATGCATTTGGTGACAATACCTCCTGCTTGCAATAGGACCAAGAGCAACAGGGCCACCTGAATATGGACCAAAACCTCGAAAACTGAGAGCCAAGACCAAACCTTCTCTCCCTATAAGCCGACTGTCAATGTCATTTGTTACAGTAACTGAAGGCTAACTAATAAAACCTCCTTTTAGGCACTGGAGGCCAGACAGTCCCTTCTGAGACCAAAGGGGTAACACCTTGTCTGTGACTTTAAAGGCTCTCTGTATTGTCACCTATGCTTCTTTTATTCAGTCTGCCCTTGAGGAAGCAGCGGAGACTGGCTAGGTTCTGAGACTGCCCCACTCTGGGACATCCTTACAGAGGCAGTAGCTGTTCTCCCATCTCACTGGAAGCTGGAACTCTGTTCCTGATCTTGCAGCTGCTCCAGGCCTCAGTAACAATGCTGTTTTGGGCTGTCCCCAACTGCAGGAGTTTAGGTGGACAACAAGAAGACCACCAATGGCCACCAATGGCTCCCACACGTCTGCTGTGGGGATTTACTGAAGTAAGGAATGCAGCTCCTGAGCTCCTTGCACAACCTCCTGGTGTAGCAAGCGCCTAAGTCAGACGGTTTTATCCCTTAGTTCCCTTTGAAGGACACATTGTTATAATTAAAAAAAAAAAAAGTGAAAAAGAACCATGGGCTTTGAAGCCAGGAAACAGTTCTGTCTCTCATAAGCTATTCAACACTAGGGAGGGTTGTTACCTTTTCTTGTTTCAGTTTCTCTACAAAATAAAAGCAGCAATGCCTACCCATAATTCTGCAAGGAATAATGGCCTGTATATGAATCTGATGTTCATCTCTAGTACCTAGATGGCAATATTATTATTATTATTAGTAGTAGTAGTAGTAGTAGTAGTAGTAATTAACATAAAGGTCTGAATTTGGATATAAAGACCCAACAGCATAAGAACCAGGTAGGAGAGACACGGCCAAATGGTGGAAAGGGCCAGAGGTCTTCATGAAATCCTATGGGTCAGCAGCTCCTGCCTTGCTCTGCCCTGCTGTGATCCTCTCAGGAAGCCTCCATCTAGACACATGAAGTCTACTGTAAGCCACAGAGCTTTTATACATGTTAAACATTGTTAGGAGGGGGCTGGAGAGATGGCTTAGTGGTTAAGAATGTATTCTTCTTACAGAGGACCTGAGTTCAAATCCCAGCACCCACATCAGGCAGCTTATAGCGGCATATAACTCCAGCATCCAAGGGATGCCCCTAACATTGGGCATATGTACATATACAGACATACACAGATGTACATGTAAATAAATAATAATTAAAGTATTTTTTAAATGATTAGGAGGGTTCATCAAGTAAGGGCCCTTGCAGCCAAGCCTGACAATCTAAGTTTGATTCCGAGAACCTGCATGGCAGAAGGAGAGAACCAATTCCCAAAAGCTATCCCTTGGCCTCCTCATCTGTGCCTAGGCACATAAGCACCCCTCAAATAAATAAATGTAAACAATTTTAAAAATTATTATGAATCATGATTAGCCTAGCAATGAGCCAAACAGAAGCAGAGGCAGGGGGATCTCCATGAGTTCAAGGGCAGCCTGGTCTGTATGGTGAGTTCCAGGATAGCTAGGGCTAGATACTGAGAAAAAAAAAGCAAGGCAGAGATCACCTGTACTGACATCAGAGAAGACCAAGCGGCACCCCAAGGAGGCGTATAAAGGGCTGATAGAGGAAGAAACTACACAGCTTTTTGTTTCCCAAGAAGAAGTAAAAGAAATTGGATTCATTTTAAGAAAACGCCTTGTTAACAGGCAGAGGACATCTTAAGAAAGACTGTCTTACAGAGTAATGAGTTGCCCGTTATGAGAGGAATTCAAGGAGAGACTAGACAATAACAGGACTAAAAGGATTAAGACATGGTGGGTGGAATCAGATAACTTTTTGCTGAAGACTGAACCTAGGGCTTTGCAGGTAGGTGCTGCACTACTGAGCTATATCCTACAGCCTGCAGATATAACCCCAGCCTGCAGATATAACCCCAGCCTGCAGATATAACCCCAGCTTGCAGATGTTACCCCAGCCCGCAGATGTTACCCCAGCCTATAGATGTTACCACAGCCTGCAGATATTACCACAGCCTGCAGATATAACCACAGCCTGCTGATAATCTAGGAGCTCTCTCAATCATGAGATGCCATGGTCCCTCCTCTCCCTCCTCATCTCTATTATTCTGAGCAGGAAAGGAAGTTTACAAAATTCTCAGCTTTGTCAGTCACCTGAGACTCCTGACATAGCTGCAGCATGTCAGGTTGTGATGGATGCTGAATCATAAGGAAGAAAGAGAACAGAGGTTCAAGGCAACCTGGGCTAAAACCTTACACACACACACACACACACACCACATACACATGCAGCACACTACACATACACACCACACACCACACACACACACACACACACACACACACACCACACATGCACTACACTACACATACCACACACACACACACACCCCACACACACCCCAAAACCCCCCAAAACCCCCAAAAAACAAAAATACAAAACAAAACAAACAACAGGAGAACCTTTGGCCACTGCGCTCCTAAGGCGTCAGGACTGCTTTCTATGACTGGGGTCTACAATGCACTTTGGGCCTCAGCAGCAGGAACAAGTGTCAGCAACGGATGAGTCTTAGCAGGGACACCAACCTGGGACTTGAAGAAATCTCTTGTAAATGGAAAAGGGAAGTAAGAAAACACTGGATAGAAGGGATGAGGGGTGAGTAGTCCTGGCACCCAGTGGGTGTTGCTGCAAAGGTGAGGGATTGCAGAGGTGACACTAGAGAAGCAGTCTATGGGTGGGACAGGGAGGCATTTGCTACAGCTTCCTGAGGACCCTGGGTTACTCTGAGGGCTCCAGGAAGCTTGCAGGGAACGAAGGAACAGCCACACGGTCAGTCACACTTGTGTTTGCAGAACAACCCAGACAGAAGAAAAGAGATGGAAAGAGCAGACACGAGGCATGGAGGATGAATGGGGCCAGAGATATATCCTTTGTAGATAATTCTTAAAAACCATAAGAACTCTAAAGATGAAAAATAAGTGACTACAGCCCTATCTCTCACTACCAATGTGTTAATGTAATTCCAGGCTGTATCTTTATGATGTCTCCTAAAACATTCTTCAAAAGCACTGTGAGTGTGTGTGTGTGTGTGTGTGTGTGTGTGTGTGTGTGTGAAAGAGAGAGAGAGAGAGAGAGAGAGAGAGAGAGACAACCTCGGTGGCTTGTGGCAATTCTTTTGCCTCTGCTTCCTAAGTGTTGAGATTTCAGTTGTATGCCACCATGCCTGGATCATAACATTATTTATTTCTATTTTATTCTATTTATTTATTTATTTATTTATTTATTTGGTTTTTCGAGACAGGGTTTCTCTGTGTAGCCCTGGCTGTCCTGGAACTCACTTTGTAGACCAGGCTGGCCTCGAACTCAGAAATCCGCCTGCCTCTGCCTCCCAAGTGCTGGGATTAAAGGCGTTCGCCACCACGCCTGGCTATTCAATTTATTTTTAATTTGAACAATTTATTATTTTATGCATATGAGTGTCTGGTCTGCATCTATGTATGTGCACTGCATGTGTAACTGGTGCCAAAAGAGCATAAGATTGCCTGGGACTTGAGTCATTGATGGTTGTGAGCTACCATGTAGGTGTTGGGAACTGCTTCTGGGTCCTCTGCAAGAACAATGAGTGCTCTAAACCACTCAGCCATCTCTCCAGCCTCAGGGTGATTTATTTGTGTGTGGTATTTGCATGTGTGCACACACCTATGAAGGCCAGAAGCAGACACTGGACATCTTCTCTCTATTTCTTGCTAACTTATTTGAAGACAGAGTCTCTCACTGAACCCAGGAGTCACCAATTCAGCGAGCCTGGTTGGTCAGCAAGCCTCAGGGATCCCACAGTCTCATTGCAAGGTGCACTGCCCGGCCCAGCCTATAAACATGATTCTGAGTGGTGGCACCGTATTTCACTAGGTACGTACATTACAAATTATCTAACCATTGCACTGGTATAAACATTTAGGCTGTTGGCAGATTGTTCCAGCTATAAATAATACTAAAATTATTACCTTTATGCATAAGCTTTGACTACATACCAATTATTGCTTTTAAAATAAAGTCTAGCAATAAAATTACTAAAATAAAGGATAGATATTTTAAACCTTTTGTGACATGTTATAAAACTGTTTTTATAAAGGTTTTAATGAATGTGTGCTTTTCACCAACAGGAGATAAGAATACCTGTCTAACTCTACCTTGATTAGCATTAAATTTTATGATTTAAGAAATTATCAATTGATACCCGGGTATGTTGGTGCATGGCTTTAATCCCAGTACTCAAGAGGAAGAGGCAAGTAAATCTCTGTGAGTTCGAGGCCAGCCTGGTCTACAAAGTAAGATCCTGGACTGCCAGGATGTTACACAGAGAAAACTTGTCTCAAACAAACAAACAAACAAACAAACCAAATCAAACCAAACAAGAGAAGAGAGATGGATCCACAGTTAAGAGCAGAGAACCAGGTTCCGTTTCCAGCACCCACATAGTGGCACACAGCAATGGTGGCCCACAACTGTGTGTAGCTCTACTTTCAGGGAACCCCATGTCCTCCTTCTTCTGGCCTATTTGGACAGTGCATGCATACTGTGCACTCATACACATAAAATAAAATTAAAATTGAAATAAATACAACAACAACAACAAAAGAATCTGTTTGTGCATGCTTGCCTTTAATCCCAGCACCAGGAAGGCCAAGATGCACACAAGTCTCCGAGTTTGAGGTCAGTTGGTCTACACAGAGTTCCAGGCCAGCCAGAGCTACGTAGTGAGACCTGCCTCAAAAACAAAAACAAGGGGGCTGGAGAGATGGCTCAGTGGTTAAGAGCACTGACTGCTCTTCCAGAGGTCCAGAGTTCAATTCCCAGCAACCACATGGTGGCTCACAACCATCTGTAATGGGATGAGATGGCCTCTTCTGGTGTATCCGAAGATAGCAACAGTGTAGTCACATAAAATAAATAAATAAATCTTTAAAAAAAATTATCAATTAGTATAGACAAATACTAACTCACGTATTTAATTCATATTACCTATATTAATTTGAAGATTTCATATTTCTTTTACCAACTACCTACTCTTTTTTTGTTTTGTTTTGTTTGTTTGTTTGTCTTGTTGTTGTTGTTGTTGTTTCGAGACAGGGTTTCTCTGTATAGCCCTGGCTGTCCTGGAACTAACTCTGTAGACCAGGCTGGCCTCGAACTCAGAAATCTGCCAGCCTCTGCCTCCCGAGTGCTGGGATTAAAGGCGTGTGCCACTACTGCCTGGCACCTACTCACATCTTAATTTCACTTTAGCTTTCTTATTGATTTGTAAGAAATTTTTACATATTAAGAATGTCAAATGTTTGTCAATGTTTACCACAAATCCTTCACAGGTGATATCTGCCTTCATTTTTTGCTAGTGTGGTTGTCCTTCACTGTTTTACAGATGGCTTTACACTTTGAATTTAACCTTTTAAAACATGTATCTTGGGTTGGCCTTAAATTTATTATTTCACTGAAGATGACCATCTGACCCTCCTGCCTCCACTTCCCAAGTACTGGGATTGCAGGCATGGACCACAATACTCAGTTTATGGGGTGATGAGGACTGCACCCAGCTCTAGGCTAATATCGGGCAAGTACACTGCAAGTGAGCTGTATCCCAGCCCCACACACTTAGCTTTTTAATGCATCTGGAATTTATCTTGATATGAGATTTAAGGAAAGAGACTGTCTTTTTCTCAGTCTCCCTAGATTTTGTTTTATTTTTAGGTTTAAAAAAGAAAAGAGGAAATAAAGGGGAATAAAAGGGAACATTTAGGTGGGGCCAGGTTTCTGCTTATCAGTTTGACGGATGCCATCCAGAGATCTTTGAAGTTACAGACTTGGAGAAACACAGGGATGCTCTGATCATGCTGAGTCCTGGTTGCTCGGCAAGGACGAGAGAGAGAGAGAGAGAGAGAGAGAGAGAGAGAGAGAGAGAGTGAGTTGGCCTGAAGCTCCGGAACCACAGGCACAGATAAGTTCTCCCAGGGTGGACACTGAGAAGCGAGCCTGCCGGCAGATGGCGACAACCCTGGAGGGGACACCACATGGAAGCCAAGTGAAAAGGATGTGAGGGAGCCCAAGTCAGAACCAGAAAAGCTGAGGGAAAAGGGGGTCTGGAGAGCAGATGGATGAGCACACTGCCAGTCAAGTCAGCAAGACAGAACGCAAGCTATGCCGGGCCAAGCGGAATGGGAGGTTGGGGAAACTGAGGCACGGTACGACTGCCTTTGAGCAATACTGTCCGTAAAGTGGAAGAACAAGATGGCGGAAGTAGGAGGCTAAGACAGCAAGGAAGGCCTGAGGCACCTGAGCACAGCTGGCAAGAGGGCAGTTACAAACAGGGGGGTCAAGGAGTGGTGGGCAGCTAGGGTGTGCCTCAGACCTAGAGGTACTGCACAGTGTAAGTACAAGGCTCAAGTCTGAGCTCTGGCACAGGAAGAAAAGCAAAGGCATGAAGGATGGGTGGAAGGGTCATAGCTGTCCAGGCTACAAGTCACTGAAAACTATTGCCAGAGTCAAGGGGAGGGGGATGGGGGGGCAATGACCCCTTTTGACCTTTAGTTCACTTTGAGATCCAGGAAATGAATTTGTCCACAAAGAATGAGGTCAACAGGGGCAAGAAAGTTAAGACTGTTGTTATTGTTATAATAATAATTATTATTACTAAGAGAGAAAGGGCTAAAACTGCTGTTAGAGAAAGTGAAAAACTCAACACAATAGGTGAGAAGCATTCTAGGTCCAGCTGGCGTTGACACCATTGGATGGAGATGCAGCTTCTTAAGCGAGCGAGCATCCCAGGCCATGATAAAAAAAAAAAGCAAAGGCTTCCATGGACCTGGGATCTGAGGGATGAAAAGAGGTGGAACAGAAAGGCAGAAGGGCAAGGCAATTGCATGAAGATGTTCCTTAAAGAGATTGATCAAAGGGCCAAGGTTGGGTAGGAGAGGAAGCGAGGCTAGGAGGAGAATGAGGGGCTTGTTAAATTAGGAACGGTCCAGGGATTGAAGGTCTAGGTGAGGTTACTACGCAGAGCGAGTGGGTGTGAGGGGGTAGGAGGAGGCAAGGCTAGAAGGTTCTGGCTGAAGGCAGGCATTTCTGAATTCAGGGTTTCTAAGGTGGAGGCATTTCATGGAAGACTTCCAGCAAGGGGGTGGGGCTGTGTCTCCGTGGTCCTCTGCTGAAGATGAGTGGCCCCAGAGCAGAAGATCTCAGGCGGTCCAGCTGGGTGTTGGTATTACCTTCATGGAGATTTGTATAACAGAAAGGAGATAGAAGATGGGAGAAGGGAGCGGCAGGACACCAGAGCAAGCGGCCATGTTCATGCTGAACAGAGAGATGCCATCAGTGGATGACACAGCAAGAAGGTGGAGAGGGTCTTTTCGAAGCGATTCACAAGAGCAGCTTGCACGCCAGGGTCAAAGGACAGAGACTTCAGCAGAGGTGACTTCTTAGGGCACTAGTGGCATGCACAGGTACAGGACACTGTCGGGCCAGCCAGGGAGGGGCAGGGGTTTCAAGGCTGTGCTAGCTCGTCTCATTTGTTTGTTGGTTCAATCAGCCTTTCATTCCAGAAGGATCTGACCCACCGTCTGCTGCCCCCTGAGCCCCCCGCTCGGTGTGCTGGATGCGGCTTCCAGAGGCTTGCACCAGGCCTGCAGTCTCTCCCCCCTTTTGCCAAAGGTGCTCCACTCTCTCTCAGCAAGTCCCCCACACCAAAGTCCTGTCACCAAAGCCAGGCAGGCCCTGACACCGGCTGATGGCCAGTAGGGGATCTTCTTGTTACAGCTTTTTCCCCAGAGATAAATAGGCCACAGTAAAAAGGATTGCTACATCCTTTCAATAAAGATTTTTTTTTTCTTTTCCAGACAGCTTGAGAAATGTTTTAAAAGCTTCTCACATTTCCAGCGAAACCCACAGAGAAGAATTTTGCTTGTTATCAGCCCTGGAAGCCTCTGATAGACGGGTGACATTTTTTTCCCTTTTTCTTTCTCTTTTTCTCTTTTCCTTTTTTTTTTTCTCCAGCTGAAGAGAGTCACAGTGTGTTTTATAACTGGCTCTCTGCATTTCAAAAGCTCAACGAGGGCTCTCTGCTAACCCCGATAAGCCTTGGGCTCTTAGCGTCTTAAATACCTCTGACAAGCTATACATTACAGCGCTAATAATTTGCCAAATTTGCGCCCATAATATGATATCTGTAAAACGTCAAGGGCAGTAATGCGATTAGCGGTCTCAAATGAAATATCGAACATTCAGCGTTTAGGTCCTGAATAGGGGGAGAAAGGAAAGGAAATCAATTTCAAAAGCAGGAGGGAAAAAGGCGATAAGCGTGTAATAAAAATAGAGAGAGACAGAGGAGGGTTGCGGAGGAAGAGATGGCCGAGCAAGACATGGGAAGACATATGCCCGACCTGCAGTCATTTTTTTTAGGCAGGTAAGAGGTGTAAAAAACTTTTACAAATTAGTTCAAATATAAAGCTGAGAAATAACATTTGGTCACCACGGCAACCAGGGATAGGTGGCAGGGAGTGTGTGGGGGCTGGGAACTGAGGAAGAGGCTGGCCCAGCCTAGGGACCAGCCCTTCACTCTGCCCCCAACAGCCTGCTTCCATAAAACACAGGAAGTTGAATTACAAGGAGACCGAGGGTGGGCTCTCACCCTGCCCCCACCCACCCGAGGTGGGAGAGTCGTAATGGACTAATTATCTGGCCAGTAGAGAGGGGGTGGGGTGGGGTGGACGGCAGTTCGCGGGAGAGAGGGCCCCGGCTGTCACATACCAAGCTCTAGACTAAATAACAACATCTCACACCTGCAGCTTTATGAGCCCTGGCCAAGAGCGGCTTGAGCAAGCCCACCCCACCCCTCTGGCTTCTCCCCTTGCACTTTTGGGTCCCTACTCCAGCCAGGCTGTTACTGCTGGGGGCAACAATAGAGGAGAGGGGAAGGATGGGGAGTCTCAGTTCTCACAACCTTCAGGTGTCTGCAAGCACCCCACCTCTGGGGTACCCCAGGTTTTTCTCTTGCCTATCAGCAAGGCCACAGAATAGCATCACTAACTAACCCCTGCTGGAGTGCCTTGGAGACAGGCTTATCTGCACCTGCAGTTCCCAGACTCAGACTGTGGGGTTACCTAGGGTGGAGGGCAGAAATTTCTAGTAAGTTCTCTTGGGCCTTGGGGATAGTAGGGGCTGTTAGAGCCCCCCAGCAAGCTCCACCTTGTCCCCGTACATCTCTCCTTAGTGTCATGCTACACAGGACCAAGTAGTTCTTTCAAAACGTGGTGTGTTTGCTTTTTCTATACCACTTGGTCATGATACTGACCTCATAACCTTGAATCTCATTCTTTTGCAGAGACAGAGCTGCCTGAGAAGAAAAAAAAAGAAAGAAAGAAAAAGAAAAAGAAAAGGATGCTGGACATAGATCTAGGGTCGTAGGAAGGGGACAGGGGACAGAGAGCAAACAGCAAGATCAAGTCTTAACCAACTCCAAACACCAGCGGCCCCTAGTCCCTGCCCACCCCCCCCCACCCCCAGCTGTTCACCTAGGCAGAGGAAAAGGTGATGGTATGTGGTCTCCCATGGGGGGAAAGCAAACGGGCTGCCTGGGGCCTGCTCCGGACCCTTCCCCATGGCTGCCTGGAATGGCCATTACAGGGCCACTTCTTGCGGCACCACGAGCCATTAAAGCAGAAGAGCTGAGGGAGCCATCAGCCTAGCACAGATGACTTCCCCAGATGTGGCAGTGGGCAGGATGTGGAAGCCCCCAGCCTCAACTGCACAGACAAAACATTCCCGCACTAACCATCCTCGGAAGCCCTGCAGCCCAGAGCCCCTCTTACAGATGCTTTCTAGACCATTTAGCAGGAGGCAGTGTTTATTTTTGAACATATGTTCTTCCCTTCCTTCTGCCTTCCTGGTTATTCCATACCCAAGGCTACCCTGTGCCGGGGCTGCTGTGGTTGTTTCTGCCAAGTTCCCAAGCTAGTGTGGGCAGTGTGCTTTGTTTGGGTTTTGCTGAATGCTTAAGTGTGCGTATGCACACACATGCAATCGGAGTGGAGCATGTACCACACAGACTTTAAGAACTTTTAGAGACTACATCTAAGCTGACCCTCCGCTCAGCCACAGAGCCCAGCACAATGATGTATTGGCTATTGCCTACTTTTCTGAACGGTGCTCTCTCTTTTGTTCAGTAAAATAGAATCTCAGATCCTTTAGTGGCCACCTCGACTTTTACCTCCTGCGAGCAGCTTTCCATAACTCACGTATCCCAGGGTTACGGCTCTTCATAACCCATGAAGGGACTGACATTTACTAGGTATCTATTGTATCACAGGCACCATTTCAGACCTTAAAAAAATTATATTTCATTTAGCTTTTCAGTCTCTGGATATCACTGCTCTTATTTTTGTGGCCAATGGAGGAAGCTCTGAGAAGTTCACTGACCTAAGCTGTCGATCAGGTAGCAGAGCTGGGAGTCAAACTTTTGTGAAGCCAACTTGCAAGTCCCACAGCTTCCATTGTGTGAGGGAGTTCCCCCCCCCCCCGAAATGTTTGCACCCATTGTCACCACCCTTCTTAAGTGTCTCCGAAGCACTAGTCTGCCCCAAGACCAATGTCTAAGCCCCCTCATCCTGTGGCTTCACACATAGTTGACAGTCATCCAGAATTCTGATTTTCTCAGACCCCATCCCCCCTTCTACACATTGGTTTTTGGTGCTTGTTTCTTCTACCTGGAATGCCCGACCTCCCGTTCATTCACTTGCTCATTCATTATTTTTACATCCATTCAGCAGACATGAACTGAGGGCTTCCCCTATCCTGGGTATATATGTACTAGGTACTGGGAAATACACTGATGGGTTTGGAAGGGGCTCCTCTCCAGGGCTGTAGCCTGGTAAGGGGAGGGCAGGCAATGGTCATACTAGATAAGAATCTACAGCAGAGATGGCAAGAGAAATGACACCCAAGATAAATGACCTCTTGCCAGGGAGAGTCATAGTTTAAAGAGTACAGTGACAGTACTGAGATTTGCTGAAAACCATGTCTCCTCGCCAACCTCCACCCAAGACTACTGGCCTTGACTTTGCAGAAAACTTCAGCACCTTTTCAGGGAGGCCTAAATATCATGTCCTTTTCCTGGAAGAACCAGACCAAGTCGGGACTCCAATTTCTTTTTTGTGTATATGATAAATGAATATATATTTGGTGTGTGTGTGTGTGTGTGTGTGTGTGTGTGTGTGTGTGTGTGTGTGTATTTGTCTGTCTGCCTGTCTGTGAGTCAGAGGTCAATATCAGATGTCTTCCTCAATTTCTCTCCACCTTATTTTTTGAGGTAGTGCCTCTTCATTGAGCCTGGTGATCTTGACTTCATATGGCTGGCCAGTGAGCTCTAGGGATCCTCCCGTCTGTACAACCACAAGGCTCTGCCTGGCTTTTTAATGTGCATGGTGGGGATTCAAACTCAAGTCCTTAAGCTTGCAAGGCAAGTATATTATCTACTAAGCTACCACCCCACGTCCACTTTTTATTTTCTCTCCAGAGTATTTTATTTCCACGTGGTCACGTGTTTAGAGTCAACCATTCTAGGATCCTATCAACCCCATGAGGATAAAAATCTGTGTTGTCCTACTTTCCTGGTTCAAGCCCAGTGTCCTGCAGTGCCTGGCTCGCGCTGGAAGAACAGCAGGTATCTGCTAACACACCTTGATTTTCATTCTGTCCTGGGGTGGCTGAAATTTTGGACTCAAGTGCAGAAATTTACACTTACTACGTTTCATGTTACTAGATCATTCTAGTTTATTAGTATTTTAATTATTTCTAGTGTTTCTATTATTTATTAAGTACCCATTATTTACCATGACCATATCCAGATATCAGGGATATAAAAACCATCCTTAGACCTCGAGGAGTGGATAGTTTAGTTTGGAAGGCATAGGGAAACAACAGTAATTCAGGGTTGGAGAGATGGCTGTGTGTTGAGAGTACTCATGGCTCTTCCAGCCCCCAGCACCCATGCCAGAGGTCTCACAACTGCGTGTAACTCTACTTGCAGGGGATCTGATGCCCTTTGGCCCCCTGCATACCACATAATACACACAAACCCACACAGGCACACATGCATGCCACAAAAAATGAATGTGTCTTTCCAAGAAAAGGACAGGGGTCTGGAGAGATGGCTCAGCAGTTAAGAGCACTGACTGCCCTAGAGGACTCATGCTCTGCTTCCAGTAGTGACCCTAAGCATCTCACAATTATCTCTAACTCCAGCTCCGGAGGCTCCAGCACCTTTCTCTGGCCTCAGTGGGCACTGTGTGCATGAGCACAGACATCCATGCAGGCAAAACACCCAGACACATAAAAAAAACTATAATCACAAAAAATGAAGGAAAAGAAAAGAGCAGCAGTAGTAGTATGGCTGTATCCAGAGAAAGCAGTACCCCCCCCCGCCCCCCCTCCCCTCCCGAAATCAGAACTGGCAGTGCTGTCTGGGTGAAGGGATTTGGATTTAGTTTGACTGTAATGGAGACAAGAGACAGACAGGGAAGCCTTGAATGTGTCAGTGTAAGCAAGCATGCAATGACAGGGAGTCCAGACAAGGGGCAAGGAGTTTAATCAGCTCATGAAGATCAGAACTATTCACACACACACACACACACACACACACACAGGCACACACACAGGCACACAGGTTCAACTCTAATACTTCCTTCCTATTCTATGCTTGTCTGCCTTTCTTTGTTTTTGTTTTATTTTGTTTGCTTTCTGAGACAGGGTTTCTCTGTGTAGCCCCGGCTATCCTGGAATTCAATATGTAGCTCAGGCTAGTCTGAAGAGATTTTCCTGCCTCTGCCTTCCAGGTGCTGGGATTAAAGATGTGCGCCACCAAGCCTGGTTTTATGTTGAACTTTTACAGGATCTGTTCTGTTTGAGTGAAGGGGCAGGGGAGAAGGGACAACCAGAAGATCACGTGTATCTTTGTTTGTTTGTTTGGCTGGTTTTTCCAGACAGAGTTTCTCTGTGTAGCCCTGGCTGTCCTGAAACTCACTCTGTAGACCAGACTGGCCTCGAACTCAGAAATCCGCCTGCCTCTGCCTCTGAAGTGCTGGGATCAATAGTGTGTGCTGCCACTGCCTGGCAATCACATGCATATTAAGGAGTCTTCCTGAAGCCCCCTGCTTCCTACACCACCACTACCCGCTAGGCTATTCAGTTCTCTGCCCACTCTCCTTTGCCCGTTGATCTCTTGTGTATGCTCCTTCCTATGTTTGGAACACGCTTTCTTTGGCTTTCAGTCAAGCTAGCATCCATGCCCTCCATTATGTGGGGTGCGGTTAAAAGGTATCAATTTTGCCAACAATTCTTCCTGACTTCACTTCTTCAGCCCCTGTGGTGCTAGGGATCAAACTGAGGTCCCTGTGCATGTTAGGTGGCTATCACCTCCAGCCCTCTGGCTTTTTGAGATAGTCTTCCTACGGAGCTCAGGCTAGCTTTGAACAGGTTATGTAGCCCAGGGAGGCCTCTCAAAGTCTCCCATGCCCAGCTGCCTCCACTTCCAAGGTTCTCCAGTACCTTACACACACTTTGTAAATAGTGCTAAGCCACTCTCTATTTTACTATAAATGTTTTTGAGTCCATTTCCTTTTCTTGTTTCTAATTGGTCATATGTTCAGGGCCTATCTCAGCACTTCACAAATTCTGAGCTTTAAATAGCTACGTGTTGATTAAATCAATGATTAAATAAATAAATGACTGAATGAACAAACTTCTCATTGTTTTCAAAACACAACAGACTTATTGATGACCGTGCCTTTCTCTGCAAGTCATCCCCAAACCAACTCGTCCTTCATTTCTCCCCACACCACGACAGATCTGCTCTTCATTCCCCGGCTCTCCACGGTAGGCGGGGCCTCCGCCGGCTGCTTTGCTCTTATGAGAAGCCTGAGACTTTCCGGAGTTTCTGTACACACATTCAGTGCCCACTGAGCACCTACCCTGAGCCAGGCACTTATGAAACAAGAAGACAACGGGCCTCAAACTTCAGAGCTCAACTTTCTAATTAGAATTGCATTGCTACATGGGTGATATTTAAGCAAAGGGTATGTGTGCTAGTGCAGGTGTAGAGGTCAGAGGTTGGCTGCCCCCCTCAGCTGCTCTCCGTCCTGCCCTGTCCCCCATCTTGTATTCTGACATCGCTCATTGAACCTGGAGCTCACCCATTTGGTTGGACAGGCGCGTCCCTGAGCTCCAGGGATCTGCTGTTTTTGCCTCTCTAGTGCTGGGATTACAAGCACACATCACCGTGACTGGCTTTTGTGTTCGTGCTAAGGATTAAACTCAGATACTCATTTTTTTTTTCCAGCAAGCAATTCACCACCTGAAAAATGTCCCCAGCCCCAGGGCTAAGGTTTTGTGCACTCTCTATCTGTTCTCTGACAGACTCCAGGAATGCTGTCTGACTTCTGATGCCTGCCATAGATTACAACCACTAGAACCTGTAAAGGGGAAAGCAAATTGGTTAGGGCATCAAGAGGAGGTGGGTTTTAGTCTAAAGTCGTCTTTATCTGACACATCTTATTTAATACTCCTTCCTAACAAAAATATATAATATGCTTAAGTACAACACATGCGTGCCTTTTCCACGACTGCTGTTCTGAAGGGCTTAATGACTCTGTAGGGAACAAGAGAGATAGAGCTGCCTGCCTCTCTGTGTCCTCAGGGGACTGGCTCTAACACCCCCTGGAGACACCCAAATCTGCAGCTGCTTAAGTTCCTCATGCAAAATGATGCTGTATTTGCATATAACCAGCATCCACCCCATGCATATTTTAAAGTATGTCTAGATTGCTTGCAACCATGTAAATGATATGCATACAGTTGTGATGCTGTGTAGTTTAGTGGGCAGTGGTGGGAATAGATGTCTATACTTGATGTCAAGTTCTTTGTATTTTCCACCTGACCTGCTGGTCTGGAGGGATGACTGCTTCCCTGTCCTTAAAAAGCCACCTGAGTGGAAGAGACAGGCTCTGAACCAATGAAGGCTGCTACAACCTGCAGTACATCCCTTGAAGACAGATCATTGATAAGAAACAGGAAACTGGGCGAAATCTTTTATTGACTGGAAGTGTCTCTGAGGTAGCAGCCTTTAAGCTCAGGTCGGAAGGATCAGTATGAACCAGCTATGGGAGGTGACAGAGCAGGAACTGAGCAGGACCCAAGCTTCAGAGGTGAGGCGAGGGTCAGGGGGGACCCGAAGCAGATCTTTGCCGGATTAAGGATTATGGCTTGACTCTGGGGGTCATGAATTTTAAAGATTCCTGGGCTTTGGGGTGGAAAAGCTCAGGGAGGCTGTGAGGGTAACGGGTGATGCCCGGTTTCTTAGGGAGGTGCCTGGAAGCTGGACAGAAACAAATGCATCTGAAGGGGGTTGTACAGGCAACATGGTCAGGAGGTGACTCCTGCACTGGATGTGGGACTGGCGAGTGGGCTGGTTTGTTTATTAGTTTTTGACTGACCTGGAACTGCCTATGTAAAGCAGGCTGGCCCCAACCTTGTGGAAACCTCCTGAGAGCTGAGATTATAGACCAATCCGATGATTCTCAGAGTTATCAGAATTTTCTTTGTTTGGTGGCTAGGTCTCCCATGGACTCCAACCTGGCTCAGACTCAGAATGTAACTGAGGATGACCTTGAAATCTATTTTCCTATCTCTCTTCCAATTGTTGGGCTTTCAAACACACACCACACCTAGCTCAAACACCATTTTGAACTGGTTAAGTCAGAGTGTGTGCTGTCTGTTTAAGTGGTGGTAAACAAGTGACAGGCACCTTAAGAAGAAGTCTGGGATAGGGTCAGAGTGGCCTTCGGACATGAGAAGACAGAGAGGACCACCTTAAGAAGAAGTCTGGGATAGGGTCAGAGTGGCCTTCAGACATGAGAAGACAGAGAGGACCACCTTAAGTAGAAGTCTGGGATAGGGTCAGAGTGGCCTTCAGACATGAGAAGACAGAGAGGACCACCTTAAGTAGAAGTCTGGGATAGGGTCAGAGTGGCCTTCAGACATGAGAAGACAGAGAGGACCACCTTAAGTAGAAGTCTGGGATAGGGTCAGAGTGGCCTTCGGACATGAGAAGACAGAGAGAAGAAGGTCTTAAGTTCATTCACCTCTCTGAACTACATTTTCTTTTTCCTTTCCTTTTTTGTTTGTTTTTGAGACAGGATCTCTCTATGTAGGCCTGCTTGTCTTGGAACTTGCTATGTTGACAAGGCTGGTCTCAAACTCAGATCTCGAATTCAGAGATCTGCCTCTGGAATGCTGAATTTTAAAATACAGACCTTGTAAGACCACTGAGCACACAACAGACATGTAGGAGACAGTGGCTTTCTTCCCCTTCCTTCTTTCCTTGTTCTTTATTCTGTCCTCCTTTCCCTCAGCGGCTCCTCAAAGCCCTTCCCCTTCCTCAAGATCCATGTGTCTGGCACACAGCTGCCCCAGAAGCGAGAAGATACCAGGTGTGCTGGTGAGGGAGCCGGCTCTGTGGGTAAGAACACTCACCTAGAAGCTTGGCAGCATTGAGTTCAATGCTCCAAATCCACTTCAAGGTAGAAGGAGAAAACCTGTGCCACAAAGTTGTCTTCTGACCACCACACATGTGACCTGACACTCAGGTGGCTCCTCCATGCAGAGATAACAATAAATGAATAAAAATTTAAAAGTGTACTTTTCTAGGTCTTTGATATACTTCAATATAAGGTTCTCTTAAAACTAAAATCCTTGTAGAAGCCCGGTGGTAGTGGCCCATGAGATTTTTAATCCCAGCACTTGGGAGGCAGAGGCAGGCAGATCTCTGAGTTTGAGGCCAGCCTGGTCTACACAGAGAGAGAGAGAGAGAGAGAGGGGGGGAGAGAGAGAGAGAGAGAGAGAGAGAGAGAGAGAGAGAGAGAGAGAGAGAGAGAGTTCCAGAGCAGCAAGGACTACACAGGGAAACCCTGTCTCAAACAAAACAAAACAAAAAGCGGTAAGTAATGATAAAGAGTAAGAAGAACTCAATTCTTCCAAGCCAATGAACATCTCGAGGAATGCTGGGACAGGATTAATTCACATGTTCAGACAACATGAGGTGCCCCCAGATTCAAATACCCTCTCCTTCTGCCACTTCAAAGAAGATGGCTTCTTGCTGGTTCTTTTGACTCTGGGGACTGCCCCACCTTACCCCATCCCCAACCTGGTCCCTGGCAGAAAGAACAGCCTGCTTTTTTTTTTTTTTTTTTTTTTGGAGGAGTTGTATTTACATCTTAGCACTCTCCCGAGTATGCTGAAATCATCTCTTTGGCTGGTCCACCTCAGTGGACAATAATTCCTTTGAGGCAGGAATTATTTTTAAACTTACCAGTCTCTAGCACTTAACTCGGTCTAGGCAGGCTATTTTTACACATGTCCTATCATCCCTAAGGTGCTGAGATTCCATGATTTTAGGTAAAAAGTTTAGATGGGTGATAAAGCAACAGCACCAATGGCCCATTTCTACGCCATCACAGGGCATGGAAGCAGTGGCTGAGGACCACATCGGAGGAGGGCTAAGCTGGAGGTTCCAGCATCCCATCCTCCGGCCAATATGGACCAGAGGCCAGAGGTACCTGATGAAGCAAACTCACTATTTTAGATTCCAGTGCAAGGAAACTGTCCTTGACTTATGCTTTTAATATTGTTCTGCAGAGGCAACAGATAGGGATGAGGTTCCCACTGGTGTGTTAAATCCCAATGGAGGAAAATTCCAAGGCAGCAGCTGTTTCCCTAGACATCTGAGCATCTGCAGAATTGGGGGAACCCTGAGACCCCCAAAAGGGCATTCTCTTATACTGTGTGAGTGTCATGGATTTCCATTCATGACCTCACACCTGCATAGAAAGACTAATTATAAGGGAAATATCTTAAATTAAAGAGTAGTTCTGAAGGGCCTTGACCAAGCATGGTACCTGGAAGAGAAGAGGCATCCTGTCAATGTTGATACAAAATGAGAGTGTTCAAATCCCAAATTCCTCAGTGTGTGTGTGTGTGTGTGTGTGTGTGTGTGCACCGTGCGAGCTTGTGAAAGTCAGAGGTTGACATTGAGCATTCTTCTCAATTAGTCTTGGTTAAAGCTTGATCTTTTGATATGTATTTTAATGATAAAAACTGACCCCCAAGACCTGGTTACTCCCAGGAACGAGAGAGTCCCCACAGTCATGTGACCTTGCTCTCTAATTTAAAACTATTGGTTAAATGAAGATGTTAACAGCCAATAGCTGGGCAGAAGACATGTAGGCAGGGGTTGGGGTTCCCATACTTGGAGTCTGAGGAGACCATAAGGAGGGAGAGCAAGGCGGTGAGAGATGAGAATACCACAGGGTAAGAATCTTCAAGCCATGGCCACGAAGGCTGGCCGATTGGAGTTAAGAGCAGCCCAGATGGAACATAGTAAGTAAGGGGTGGAGGAGCGGAGTTTCTCTGTAGCGCTGGATGTCCTGGCTTAAATTGTATCAGGCTGGCCTTGAACTCAGAGATCTTCCAGTCTCTGCCTCCCAAGCGCTGGGATTAAAGGCATGCGCCCCTTACATACAGCTTCGGATCTGGCTTTATGTGGGTGCTGGGATTTGAACTCATGCCCTCATCCTACACGTCTTTAGCTCTCAGTTGTTAAGAGTCTCTGTACTGTTCTGGGATTGGAGAGAGAGAAAGGGCACATCAGTTAAGAGCACTTCCTGTCTCCGCAGAGAACCAGGTTCAGTTTCCAGCACCCACATAGTGGCACACAGCAATGGTGGCCCACAACTGTGTGTAGCTCTACTTTCAGGGAACCCCATGTCCTCCTTCTTCTGGACTATTTGGACAGTGCATGCATATTGTGCACTCATACACATAAAATAAAATTAAAATAAATACAACAACAACAAAAGAATCTGTTTGTGCATGTTTGCCTTTAATCCCAGCACCAGGAAGGCCAAGATGCACACAAGTCTCCGAGTTTGAGGTCAGTTGGTCTACACAGAGTTCCAGGCCAGCCAGAGCTACGTAGTGAGACCTGTCTCAAAAACAAAAACAAAGGGGCTGGAGAGATGGCTCAGTGGTTAAGAGCACTGACTGCTCTTCCAGAGGTCCTGAGTTAAATTCCCAGCAACCACATGATGGCTCACAACCATCTATAATGGGGTCCGATGTCTTCTTCTGGTGTGCATGCAAACAGCTACAGTGTACTCATATACATAAAATTAGTAAATATTTAAAACAAACAAACAAACAACAACAAAACCCAGAGAGAATTTACATATCCTAACCATCTGATTATAAGTGATCACTCCCCTTTTTTTAAAAAAAGGTTATTTTAATTTTTTAGGTTCTGTGTTTATGTCTAAGTATATACACATGAGCACAGTGCCTATAGAGGTCAGAGGCCTTGGGTGTCCTGGAGGTGGAATTACAGGCAGATGGGAGCTACCCGATGTGGGTGCTGGGAACCAAGCTCGGGTCTGTGCTACCACAGTGCACTCCTAACCACTGAGCCATCTCTCCAGCAGGCCTCGCTCTTCACTGCTGCAGCAGCAGGTCAGTCTTAGAAATTATTTACAGCTTGGTCTGATGCCCGTGTACCTCAGACGGCTCTCAGTGCACATAGCCTGTACTTGTGTTAGTCCAGAACCACCTAATGACTATATTGGCTTTCTATTGATCCTAGCAAGTGCCATGGCTCCACCGGTATCATTTCTCTATGATCCTAGACAAAGCTCCCATGCCTAGCCATACTGACTCAGTTCTGGATTCCTCAGTGGTCTTAGGGAGGCCTGGTTTAGCTACAGGCCTGAGGTTTTCTTCAAACACTGAGGCGAAATGTGAAGGGCTTGGGCCTGAGCCTGCTACTGGTTCCTCTAAGCCCAACTTGACCCCAACCTACCTCCTGCTCCCTCCAGGAGTTACTCACACCTCCATAGCTGCTCTCTGCCTGCAGGTCTCTTCCTCCTGTGCCTCTCATGATTGGCCCATCCCTTAGGATTCCCTCCTGAACATCTGGGTCTTGCCCCCTCATTTCCTGACTTTAAGCTCCACCCTCCTTGCTGAACGTGCCAATCTTTACAACCGGAGCATGAGCAGTTTGTGCCAACACTGTGCTTCAGGCTCATAAAGGACAGAGTTCAGAGCCTCCACTGCCACTCAGCAAACTGTGGTCTGGCCTGCTCCTCCCAGCAGTTCACGGGGCCTTTTCTTATTATATCAGTCAATTTATCTTCAGTAAGGCATGCTCTTCTAACACAGCTGCTGTCCCTCTGTGACTTCTTATTTTAGGCTGCTCATTTTAAAAATTCTGTGTGTGTGTGTGTATGTATGTGTGTGTGTGTGCATGCCCGCATGTGTATAAATGTATGTAGGTGTGCATGTGTATGTGTGTATACATATGTGTATATGTCTGTATATGTTATGTGTGTGTGCATGCCCGCATGTGTATAAAGGTATGTAGGTGTGCATGTGTATGTGTGTATACATATGTGTGTATGTCTGTATATGTTATGTGTGTGTGCATGTGTAGATGTAAATGTGTGTGTGTGTGAATGAATGTGTGTGTGCATATGCTTGTATATGTTTATGTGAAATGAATGCATGCATGTTGTGTGAATGAACGTGTGTATGTGTGCATGTGTATGTCTGTGCATCAACCTGCCAGAGGTTGATGGTAAGTATCTTCCTCAATGGGTCTCCATTTTATGTACCTGGGCAGTGTCTCCCACTTGAACCCACTCTAACTGGACTAAGATAACTGGTCAGCTTGGGTTTTTTTGGGGGGGGGGTTGTTCTTTTCTTTTGTTTTTTTTTTTGTTTTGTTTTTGTTTTTTTTTGTTTTTTTTGGTTTTTTTCAAGACAGGGTTTCTCTGTGTAGCCCTGGCTGTCCTGGAACTCACTTTGTAGACCAGGCTGGCCTCGAACTCAGAAATCCACCTGCCTCTGCCTCCCAAGTGCTGGGATTAAAGGCGTGCGCCACCACGCCCGGCATGGTCAGCTTGTTCTAAGGAGCTTGTCTTCACCTCCTGAGTATTGGGGTTATAGGTGGCCTACCATGCCCAGCAGTCATGTAGGTGTTAGGAGCCCAAACACTGATCCTCATATTGGCATGCCAAGCAGTTTACCCACCCAGTTATCTCCTCAGCCCTGGCCACTTACTGAAAGGCTTCAGTGTGCTAGCTGCTTCCTGGGTAGTGGGAATGTGGCACTAAAGAAGACAAACAGGGTCCTGCACTTCGAGGGCTCCCAGACTGGAGCGGGAGTCAGACACCAAGCAAATGTAATTACCCAATCTGTTGCTTGGCTATAGTCAGGAGTAAAGTGCTTCAAGGATAAATACAAGATGCCAGGCAGGCAGCTGTGTACTGCGCCCCGACAATCTCTTCTGTGTGAAATCATAAAGGGCATCCTAATATAGTAGTTTTTTCTTTCTTCCTCCTCTGAGGCCCTTTCTCCTTTCTAAAGAGAAACTTCCAGGGCTAGCCCAGGCCTCTGTTTGAGGAAGGGAGAAAGTCAGCATTGGTAGCACAGTAGATACAAGTATACCAGGGAGGATGGATGTGTACACGTGTGTGCACACACTTATGTGTAAACACTCATGTACACATGTCTGCATCTATACTTCTGTACATCCGTATACACACACACACACACACACACACACACACACAGAGAGAGAGAGAGAGAGAGAGAGAGAGAACACAGAGCGTGACCCATGAAGCACGCTCTAGGGAGAAGAAGAGGAAGAAAAAAAAATGAAATCCAAACAGTCTTTTTCACCCCGAAAACATATAATTTTGTGTAAATTTTTACTTTAACCATCTCTCTCTTCCTGAGCTGTGATATGGGTCCTGTCAAAGCCAGGGCCAATTACTGCCATTAGGTTCCCATCATGTCAGCTCTTCTCCCCCCATCTGCAGGGCCCTCGGTGCGCAGGCCTATAATCTGCCTCGCTTTCACTCCATCACTCTCAGAAGGAACAAAATTGTTTTGTGTGTTTTTTTAAAAGGGCCTTTATTTGGCCCCTGTCAACTCTGAAAAGAAGAGAGAGAGAAAGAGAGAGGGGGAGAGAGAAAAGAGGAGAAAGAAAGATTGTTTAAGTGTTTAACCATGAGACTGCCAACAGTAGGAGTGAGAGTCCGCCGAGCTCACCAGCTTGGGGACGCTTGGGACACTAAGTCTTTGGCCTTGCCGCTTGCTCTCCCTTTTGTGGGGGATGTTCTGTTTGCCCTTAGAGGAGGTCTCCTCACAGACTGGAAGATTTCCTCTTAAGATATCATCAAAGATCAGCCTGGTTATGAACTGCGGAGCTAGCTACCAAGAATGTCACACACCCGAAAGTGGTCCCTATCAGCTGTGATGGGGGGCAGTGGACCAGAAAGGCCCCCAGAAACACTCAAGACTTGGTTCGTGCTTGGCCTGGTTCCTCCCCTCTTGGCAAAGCTGGCCTTCTGCCTCTTCGGGTCACCTGTCTGCCCCAGGAGATGCTGAGCTCCCTGTTGGAGAACCTCCTCACTTTTCTTCCCAGTGCTGAAAGCTAAGATTCCTTGCACCAGCTGAGAGAGCCGTTCTCCCTGGGCCAGGCTGCTGTCACACCTTCCTGAAGTCTGCAGACACTTATCACACCCCAGCTCTGCCAGGCAGGCGCAGCATGCCTCTCCGCTCCCGCCGCCTCGGTCGACACTTAGCCAAGCTAAACAGATTTAGCCTCTTTAATCTTTCCTCATTAGCTGGCAATCTGGAAAGGAAACAAATGCTCACCCCATACAGGTTCAAGCTGTTGCTTTAACCTTGTAAAAGCATGTAGGGTGCTGGAGCTGTGCAGCCCAGCAGTCATTACCACGCAAGGCCACTCCGCTCAGCCCACCCCTCCAGGGCCTTCCCCACAGTTTTGAAACTACCCGATTGTATCAAGTCTCAGAAAAGACTCCCAAGAGTTCTACACCCAAATTTTCTGTGTGTAGCCTCCACAGCAAGGCAGCTTCTAAGACCCTGAATAGTTCTCTTCAATGAACAGAGGGACCTTCCCCCGAACCCAATGTGTTGTTTGTTCCAATCTGCCTCTCCCTCCATAATTAGATGCTCCAGCCCGGGACTTCCTTGGGTTCTTGTATTATTTATTTCTCCACCATACCTATCCATCAGTGTCTTCGGCTACATGTCGCTTTCTCTTGTCCAAGAGAAGACATGGTTAATTGTTCGCCAGGAGGGCACCCCTCGCCCTGAATGGATTCTCTGCTATTGACTTTTCCTTTCTATGCACCACTGGCAGATCCTGAACCTGTTTTTACAACAGCCACTTGTGGCACGCCCATTATAACACATCTGTTTCTCTGCTTTCAATCTGATCACTCAGTGCTATTCTGTTTGGTGTGGTTTGGCCCTTAGGCGTGCTTACACACACACACACACACACACACACACACACAGATTTTACAATTTTATTTTCTCCCAGAGATGACAGACTTTTCTTGCTTCTTGTGCATACTTTCTTTCTTTTTAAGAATTTAAAAAAATATTTATTTATTATTATATATAAGTACATTGCAGCTGTCTTCAGACACCTCTGAAGAAGGAATCAGATCTATTTACAGATGGTTGTGAGCCACCATGTGGTTGCTCGGATTTGAACTCAGGACCTGTGGAAGAGCAGTCAGTACCCTTAACTGCTGAGCCATCTCTCCAGCCCTTGTGTATACTTTCTAACTTGACAGAATGAAGAATCGTAAGACTCTTAGGCCACCTTTGAGATGACAGGATCATATCCATTTCACCTCGCCAGCTTCCTCATGGTCCCCTTTACTTCCCATGATTTTTCCAGACACTATTATAAGTGGCTCCATCAGCACCCCGCTTAGCATGTTCCCAGAACACCAGCCTTAATACTTCATGATGGATATCACCCTGGCTGGCTGATGGAGAACCATTTGTGAACCCTTTACGCTTTCTGAGCGTTCTCTACCTGCTTTCTAGCTGTAACCGTTTTTTTCTTCTTTTTTTTTGCACAGTCTGCATTTACTTCCTAATTATCCAAATTCCTTTTTGTCATTTTTCTTCTTAAAGACTGATCTAAAAAATGAGCTGCACATCTCTGCCCTATAGGAGGTAAAGAAAAATCTCCCACAGACCAGGGGTGTGCCCACTGGTCTTCCCTACCTCACCCTCAATCTCTTCCTTCCTTTAACCCTTCACCAGTTCAACTTCCCTCTGGCTTCCAGGATCCAAGATCTAGTCTCTTCCTGAAACTAACCCTTTTGTTTTGCAGAAAACTAGAAGGTCCTCTCCCAAAGCTACCCCCAGCAAGCCAGGCCTTTTCTTTCCAGGTTCTCCATCAGAAATGTCTGCAGTTCTCCCACAGAACCTCTGTCCTTCTCTGCCCCAGGCTCCGAGACAGACTGGCATCTTTGAACAGAGGAAGAAAGCGGAGGTCATCCACCTCTTGCCCCGACCTTAGCCATCACATTGTCTAGATCCCTGGCCCCAATGTTTTCTGTGCTGTTCGTGTTGGCCTCCATGTTGGAGTCGTGAAGAAATGTCCTCTATCTCCATGCAATGGCTGGCAGTTGCCTTTATCTCTAGAAACCCTTGGTTTTCATTTTCCTCACTTCCTCTGAGTCTGTCTTGCCTCTTCTTTTGTTCCTTCATTTGGCATGTGCTAAGGCCCCACGTGGTACTCATAGCACAGAGGACCAATAGCAAGGTACTCACTCCCAGAGTGTTCAAGCCTAGTGGAAAAGAGGCCTTAATTATAGTCTCTGAACTAGTGTGTAATGGCAAATCTCACTGCTACATCAAAGAAGTGCCACGCTAGGAGGAAGTCTAACCAGGGAAGACATTTACATTGGGAAGACAACCAAGATGAGAAGCAGGTTTGGGCTTCATCGTGCCCTGGAGTGGCCAGGGGAGCAACTTATTTCCAAGCCTCTGTTCTATCCACACAGCCGTCCATCCTCACCCTCAGGGGGCGGGGCTGCTGGATCTATTGCCTCTTTTGCTTTAGGTATCCTGAGTGACCTTTTGATTTTCTTATCCATGAATGGGACTGACTGTTCTTAGCTGAAGAACACACAGCTTCACCAATGAGTGCTGCTCTAGGGCACAGGTGGGCAGGGGAGGGGTGAGAGGGGCAGGGCAGGGATGAGAGACGGACACTTTGGGAAAGGCCCTTAGGTCATCTTGGGTAGCATCCGGTTCCATCCACTCAGCACCACTTGAGTCTTGTTCCCTCCACCATAAGGGAGAGTGACTCTTCGCATAGCACAAGAATGATCTAGCAGGTCTTCCAAACACAGAGTGCTCTTCAGACCTTTCTACCACTGGGGCCCCAGGAAGAGAAGGCTCTGTGGTTGCCTCGTGAAGTAGGAAGAGACCAGAAGTGCATGAGGAAGACCTTCTCCTTAGACTTGGGGAAAGCCATGAGATGTGGCTTAGGAACAGCAAAGAGACCAACTTGGCCTTTGATTTCCAGTTGTACTGATTGCCATTTTACTTCATGTTTCGAGTGGAACTTACGACAAAGGTCTTGAGGGCCTTTCCAGGCCAAGTCTCAGCCTGAGCAGCACTTCTTCTCCAAAAATGCTTCCATGGTCCGAGGCACTCAGCCCAAGAGTGGATTTTCCCAAAAAGATAAGAAAATCAGGAGAGGAAAGGGGATAGCTACTAAATCGAGGCCCTCACTGGTCTGCGGTAGAGGCTTGGCCATCTGCTGACCCCATGTAACTTGCCCATCACCCATCGTTCCTGTGGTGAGCACCTGGGGGTGGTAGTGTACAGAGTCAATGACTTCCCATACCGGACCTTAGCCAAGAGGACCAAGGGTTTCCTGGACTCTCTACCAGGAAAGGGTCCCCTACCCAGACTAAGGAACCATTTCACACCCCCCCACCACCACCACAGCCCAGTCTAAGGAAAGAAAGGTCATTCCCTCCCCCTCCTCTCCACAGCAGCTTTTCAAAGGTTAAATTCAACCAGCCCACCCCACCCCCTTCACGCCCACCCCCAAACAAGAGAGGAAAAGTTAATTGAAAACGCTGTTTAATTTTTCAGCTCCAGTGGATCCTGCCCCAGCACAGATGGCTCCCCCAGGACTGTCTGCCCCTAGCCCATCTCTACCACTCCACACGCCCCCCTACCCCCATCAAGCATGGGGGCTGAGGCACCGTCAGCAGTGGCTCAAAGGGAGAAAAAAGAGAAGGGGGACCATGTGGGGGGGGGGCACCTCACACAAAAGAGCATTCTGAGCCCTTGGTTCCCTGGCCCAGAGAACAATGCTCAGACTTGATCCTTTCATAAAGAGAGTTTCTGGTGTCAGGAGACAGCCGCCCAGCGCCCAAGCCGCCCACCCTGGCCACTTCACTGCCCACCACCAACTGCTGTGCTGGCTGGGTTTCATTCCGCACCCCCCTCTGTGTCCAGCTGGAAGTGAGCGCGGTACCAGCCCCCACCCACTCCAAGCCTGCTTGCTACTTGTTGCCCCCTAAAGGCTCTGACAGGGCCCCAGAGAGGCCAGCCAGCTGAGATGAAAGGCTAGGACTCTAACTGGATTACCCCGACCAGCCCCTGGACTAAAGAGGCCAAGAAGCCCTAATTAAAGCCATCCCCCCTTTCCCCTGTGCACCCCACCCCAAACATGGCAGCCTTTCTCCTTTCATCCCAGGTTCTCCAGTTTGTTCAAATTTCCGCTATTGATGGCTCACTAGGCTCTGAAGAGGTAGGTAAGTGGGGAGACACAGAAATCTATAGCTTTGAGCCCTTGGCTGTCAAGTTGCCTGGACTTTGTTGTCTCCTCTGTCATAGCCAAGAGGAAGAAACGTAGAGGGAGACATGAAGTAAGCAGGAAGGAAGAGGATGTGACTGGAGGTCAGAGGACACCAGCAGATGGATGAGTGGTGTCTCTTTAAGTCAGGGTAGAGTCCTCACGTCATTCCAAGCCTACCTCCCTTCTCATGGAGGAGCATGACTCTCTTCCCAGGACGGCTATGGTGGCTTGGACACCCCTGACCTCCCCACCTGCCTTCTCCCCTGCTCTGTGTCACTCCACCCCGACCCCCGACTCCCACTGCCCACTCCCCCTTATCCAGAAATAGCCACTTGCATTTGGCTAGAGAGTGTGGTAGATAGGATGTCCGACTCAACCATGCATGGGTCGTGTTTGGGTCTGGAGTCTGGATTAGCTGTCATTTCCATAGGGCAGGTACATTATGCTCGATTTTTTACAGAGAAAACTAAGATGGAAAGTTTCTGAAGAACTCTGTATTCTACAAGTTTCTACTCTGGACAAGTCCGGAGAACATGAAGGACATGCCCAGGCGTGATGAATCCCTTCTCACTCACAGAGAGCTACACTCACAGAGGTCAACAAAGTCCCGCTGAGTCCTTGTAGGATGATTCTAGGCCTGCTCTACATGAAGAGGGGAGAGCAAGCGTTAACTTTCCTGGGGTCACCCAGCCTAGGGTTACACTGGGGCAGGAGACTGACCCTCTGGAGCAAACAGAGGAAGCCACTAAGATCTCCTGGGACAGTACAGACTGACCCACACTTAGGGTCACACCCTACCATCTGATCCACCCCATGGCTTATACACTATCCTTCTTCCACAGACAAGGGAATCTTGGGTTTGGTATGTGGCAGGTAGGGTCAGTGGTCTACCTACTTGGTGACAGTACACTGAGGCCAGGAGAGTCCCAGTGCACACGGAAGAAAGATGTCCTCTCTAGGAATTGGAAGGTGC
>NC_000070.6:118128734-118191234 GCF_000001635.26 Mus musculus
ACACACACACAGAATCACAAATTTGTAAATATGTTATATTTGATGGTTCAGCATCCAGGAAGAAAGAAGCGGAAGGATAAGAAGTTCAAATTTATCCTCAGCTATATAATGAATTACTGGACTATAGACCCTGTGTCAAAAAACAAGACAAAACAAAACAAACAAACAAAAACGTGTCTGAGGCGCTGGAGAGATGGTTTAGCAGTTAAGAGCACTGACTGCTCTTCCAGAGGTGCTGAGTTCAATTCCCAGCAACCACATGGTGGCTCACAACCATCTGTAATGGGATCTGATGCCCACTTCTGGAGTGACTGAAGAGAATGACAGTGTACCACATACATAAAATAAATAAATAAATCTTTAAAAACAAACAAAAAACATGTCTGAGCCAGGTATGGTGGTTCTTGCTTATAATCCCTACTGGGGAAGCAAAGACAGGAACACAAAAAGGATTTATACAGCATTTACATTGTATCACAGGCTACAGTCACAGGTGATCTCTATAAAGGAAGCTGGGTGAGGTTATATATAAATTCTAAACTATCTTAGTCAGGGATGTATCATTCCAATTTGTAATGCTACAATGTTAGAGGTGAGGCTGGCACCAAGCCCTGTTTAATACTGTGGCAGTGAGTAGAGTCTACTGAAGTGGCATAGATTGCCAGGTATAGCTAAATACCATGTTAAGTGTAAAAATATATATATATATACAGTAGCCAGATATGATGGCACACACCTTTAATCCCAACACTTGGGAACTGAGGCAGGAGGAGCTCTGTGAGTTCCAGGCCGGTCTGGTCTACCTACTGAGACTCTGTTTCAAAAAGGAAAAGAGAAGACCAGACACTGGGTAGGGATGTGGTTCGGGGGCACGGGTCTGACCCAGCATGCACAAGATCTTGGGATCAAACTCCAGCACAGGAAGTTAAAAGGAAACAAAAAGCTTGTTAAATGTCAGACAGGTGGTTGGTGACAGAGCCAAGACCCAAAGCCAGAAAGTCAGCTCTTCTGTCTCCAAGTCAGAGCTCCAACCAACACTTAGCTTTATCAAAAGCAAGCCCAAATACCAAGTTTGAAGCCTCATTTAAATCCAATTAAATCAATTAAATGCATCTTAACATTTTAGACTCTTGACTTTTTACTCTGAGACAAGGTCTCCCTTATGTAGCTCAGGCTGCCCTTGAATTTGAGACTCCTAACTCTGCTTCCCCTTTCTGACTTCATAATGAAAAATACTTAAATATGATTTGGCCTACTTATTATTTCTTATTATTTGTGTGTTTGTTTTACACAAGGTTTCATGTATCCCAGGTTGGCTTCCAACTCTGTGTAGATAAAGATGACCTGGAACTTCAAACCCCTACCTCTAACCACCTGAATGCTAGATTAATAGACACGCTACCACACGCTCAGTTCATGGCACTGAACCCACCCACAGCTCTGTGCATACCAGGCAAGTACTTCAGCAATTAAGCTACATCTTAGTTGTTACTTTGCGATAGGTTTGAGACTAGCCTCAAACTCTTCGTCCTACTGTCTCTGCTCCTGAGTGGGTAGCACAAGTGCTCACTTTCTAACACCCCAGAATGCTGTAGTACACGAGAGAAGCAAGCAGGAGGATTCCAAGTTCAAAAGCTATCTATCCTCAGCTACATAGAGGATTTCAGGCCAGCCAGAGCTCCGTGAGACACCATCTCCAGACAAAACAGACTGCTATCAACCAGTAATCCGCTAGGGAATGGCTACATTATCATCGGGGTGTGATTTATTGCCCTTGTAATTCTAAGTATTGGCCCTGAACCCACCCTTCTGTTTCTCCTCCTCCTCCTCCTCCTCCTTCTTCTTCTTCTTCGTTTTTTTGGGGGTTTCTTTTTTGTTTTTTTGTTTTTGTTTGTTTGGTTTTTTTCGAGACAGGGTTTCTCTGTATAGCCCTGGCTGTCCTGGAACTCACTCTGTAGACCAGGCTGTCCTCGAACTCAGAAATCTGCCTGCTTCTGCCTCCCGAGAGCTGAGACTAAAGGTGTGAGCCACTCTTGCTGATGTCTATACACTTGCCTCTAGCGCCGGTCCAACTTACTAGCTCTCATCGTCAATGGTCTGTGATTTAATACAGGATTATTTAGTAGTTGTCAGTGCCAAAACACAGCTTTGGCTCTTGGTACATTTGCTATAAGCTAAGTCCGCCATTCTCCCACCCTGTCTTAAAGTTAGGCAAGGCCACATACCCCTCTCTGACCCATGAGATACCAGTAAAGCAACAGAATGGAAGCTATAAAAGCTGGTACCCACTTGACCACCCACTAGTTTCCAACTGTCTCCATTTCTGATTATGTGTGACAAGCAGAGTCCTCTGGACACTCACAGTAAATGGGCTACATAGACAGGAAACCAGCTTAGGTTCTGGTAAAGCCACCAAAATCTTGAGATTTTTTTTTTTTTTAAATCTAAATTACCCAAACCAATGCTTTGGCTCTCTCAGTAAAGCATTCTCTCCTATGGCCAGTTTACTTGCATGTTTTTATGACAAATATTTTGATTGCACAAGGGATGTTGTTGTAGCTGTCCTACTTCATGACTATTTTCTTTTTCTTTGAGGGGAGTACAAGATCTCACGTAGTCCAGGCTGGCCTCAAATTCCACAAATAGTTGAAGATCATCTTGATTTTTTTTTTCTCTTAGCTTTTGTCTCTCTTTTACGCTTGTTGGCCCACCAGACAGTACCCATCTGGCAGTCAAGAGGATCAGTTCTTCTCTTCTAATGTGGTTATTCCAGGAATCAAATTCAGGTCATGAGGCTTGGCAGCGAGTGCCTTCACCAACTCAAGACAACTGGATGGATCTTCAGTGCCTACGCTTCCTGGTTCCACCTCCAGAATGCTGGGATTACAAGCATGTCCTGCCATACTCTGCTTATGAAAAGCTAGGATGGAGCTCAGAACCTCATAAATGCCTAGCAAGCCCTCGACCAGCTGAGCCCCACCCCCTCTCTTTTTCTTTCAGTTAGAATCATTTTTGAGTATGCAACAAGAGAGCAGTGGCCAGTAATTACAGCGGGCAGGAGCAGGAGGCAGAAACTACAGTATTGCCTGTATCAGAATACCATTTTGTACATAAAATACATATGCCAAGTACCTACTATGTAAAAACACTGTTCCAGACAACAGGGAAGACTTTTCTTTTAAAGTAGGTCTAACACTGCGAGTGGAAGCGACGGTAAGGTGACCATGGCAAACAGGAAAACCCTGAAGCCTGCAGAGCTGAGGGGATGGAAGACTCTGAGTTCAAGGTCCTCAGCTGTTTGAGGCTGGCCTAGGCTGCCTGAGGTCCTGTCTAAAATGGAGGGAGAAAGGGCAGGGGGCGGGGTGTTCAAGGCCAGCCCGGACTAGACAAGATCTTGCCTCAAAAAACACCAACCAAACAAATAAAACACACCCACACACCACACACAAGAGAACCAATATCAAAAAAATTACAAATACAAAAGGGCAGAGCCCCAGAATTAGAGAGTGACAGGTCATCTAGGTGGAGGGAAAAGTACAGAGAGGACTTACAGAGGAAGTTCCGTATGGAATGGCCATAAAACGTGGGCCAGGGCAATGACGGAGAATGAAGGGCTCATTTAAGACATAAAAAGCCAACACATGCAAACACCTGGAGCTTAAGCAACCAAACAAATGGATGAAGGGACCTGGAAAGGGCTTTAACAAAGGGCATGCCAATAACCCGCAGATGCCAGGCTGCCCTCGGCCTAACCCAATAGAGAGCCCTGAAAGCCGGAAAAGTGGCGTGCCTATCTGTAACGGTGGGTGAGGTCTAACAGAAGGGGGAGGGGGGACACATGTTCAGGGGATTCTGGGGCAATTCCCAGAAACACCAGGCCCCAACCTGTGTGATGACTGTAAGAGCTGAAAAAAAATCAATGTCAGAGCAGTGTGGTGGCAGCCCTGGGACCTGTCACTAACTGCACGAAGCTGGCTGGTAACTGAAAGCAAGAGGCAACGTGGATTCCAGCTCAAGGCAGCTACAGAAGTGACATCCCCATCTAAGTGCTACTCATGGTATCTTTCCTGCCGGGTCCAGGTCCTCATGGCGATTGGTCTAGCCTTTGATCCCCATAGGACAAAGGTGTTTCTCTAACCCACCATTGGATTGCTTTTGTTTACAACAGGGTCACTAGGCTAGCCTCAAGCTCACAGTGTAGTTAGAGATGACCTTGAACTTCTTCTTTTTTTTTTTCCAACATTCAAAGCTTTTTTTATTAAGAGTAAGATCCAGGGTTAGTTTTTGTAGCCTCAGCTGGCCCTTCGGCCTCTGGCACGCTCAAACTTCCGGCCTTTGGAACGAACATAGGGTTTGGTATCCTCCTGTGACGCCATGCCTGGTTTTACAAGGTGCAGAGGATCACATAGGGCTCCTTGCATGCTAGACAAGGACCCTACCAACTGAACTACATCCCCAGCCCCCAACTTGTCTTTTGTACAACCTCATCTCCCTTTCTTCTGCTGCTAAGAAAGCCCTGGAACCACACACAGCATCGAGTCCTCCTCTGCCATCTTCCGCATCCTGGATTTTCACTGGCTCACTTCCTCTCCAGGTAGCCTTTCCACTCTTTGTGGCTCAACTCAAAAAACTTCAGTTCCGCCATGAAATCTTCCTTAAACACACTCCCGTCTCCTCTTGGAATTCTAGAGGCCACACCCTGAGTTTCTCATCTGTGTGTGCTTCACTTCCACATCCTACAGAGGTCCAGAGAACAATCTCCATAATTTAATTGTCCAAGTTCCCCTCAAGTCTACACCTTGCACAAAACATAACACGGATTCAGTAGGCGCTTGACTGTGTGAGCAAGCTCACTAGTCTCTAGGAACACACTTGCTTTGCTTCATCATTAATAACTTGTTAGGAGACACAGACATCAGATTAGCGAAATGGAGCAACCAACACCACTTTATATTTCAAAATGTCTGTTATTTTAGGAGACTATATGAAACTCCCATCTGGTCATAAGGTTTTACTCCAATTTTTAATCCTCCAATCTTTCTTCTTTTCCTTTCTTCAGTCTTTTGAGACTGGGTCTTGCTATGTGGCTCTTGTTGACACGGTTTTATTATTCTATGTAGCCCAGGCTGGCCTCTGAAGCAATCCTCCTGCTTCAGCTTCTGAGTGCTATTACAGGTGTGCACCTACTACCCCGGGATCCAATTCCTCTGAGTCTTTAATTGAAAGTTTAGGGACACAAGTGGAATTGTCATGATGTCTACTGTGCTACATGTCAGGAACCTAACTCTAACTCGTGGCTTTTCCTTCCTTCTCAGCCCATTATCTATAGTGCTAATAATTCAAAGGACCTCAGAGAAATGTGTTAAGCACTCTTTGCTTTCTGGGATAGCAGCCGGCTCCCTTCATCGGTCACTCCCTAGGTTAATTACAGTGACTCAGTTTTACCACCTCCCCGTACTCTAGAGAAACAGACAAAAATTAAATTTATTGAGGAATCATAAAAATGGGTGCTACTGTAAAAAGGAGTCTAAACACATCTGTGGGACATCCGCCTAACCAAATCTACCGTCCTCACTAAGCTTTTCTCTCGCAAACAAGACCACTGAGAAGACAATGAGGAAGCACTCCAGAAGAAAGGGTAGCGAGAAGACGTACTTTGATAAACTGACCCGGTCGCTCCGAGGAGGATCTGGCCCCGGGGAAGGCAGAGATGACAACCGCTACTCTTGGTGACTCCCGCTAGGCTTTCCCCGGACTTTCTTGCGCTTGTCCCACAGCGGGTCCCGGGTGACCGTGACCCTCCTTTGCGCTCAGACTCGCGCGCCTGGGACACTGCACACAGGTGACCTCGGCGCGCTCGGCCCGGCTCGCGCGGCCCTCTGGCAGGCCTGGCCCCCACCCGGGCCCGGGCTTTGGTCCCCAGCGCGGCTCGGGCCGGTCTGGCCGGGGGAGGGGCGCGGCGGCCGAGAGCTGCTTCGGGGACGCAGGGCAGGCCTTACCGCAGCAGAGAGGGAGGCCGGGGGCGGGTGGCGCCAGGGCGCACGCAGAGCGCGGAGGCAATTGCAGCGCGAATAGCGGGGACAGCCGAGGGGACCCCAGAGGGAGCCCAGGACGCGGCAAGCTGCACGGGCGCCGCCATGGTGGGGACGCAGCGGCGGGACCACCAATCCTGCGGTCCGCCTCGGCGGCCGCGCCGGGGGTCGGGCATCAGCAGCCAATGGGAGCACCGGAACCGGGCGGGGCGCCAGGCAGGCCAATGCGAGGCTTCGCCGCAGGGTTGGGCGGGCCCGGACCCCGGAGACCCAATGGAAGCCAGAGGCCGAATCCATCCCCTCCCCATCCCCGGGCTATAGCTGGGGCTTGGGAGGAGCGCTGCGTGGAGCTGCGGTGCGTGGGGCTGCCCGGCTGCGGTCAGGTTTCCTCTGCTTCCCAGAGGAAGTCTTCTGTCCCTACTTCACCACTCTGCTGTCAGCCCCTGACGCTGGTGGTAACCTCTAGAACGCCTTCTGAAGCCCTATCCAATCCCGTGAGGGTAAGAGGCCTGCTAAGTTCAGGCGTGACCTCGAAGAAAGGTCGCAGATAGGCCACAAAGCCACCCCACATACCCAGTTCAGGAGGTCGCGCCCTCATTCTGCAGCGGAGTGCATTATCCTAAGGCAGAATTTAATACAGAATTTTCCCAAAGAGGAGGTGGGGACATAACTTGGCACTCTCAGATGCCAATCTTATACAAGGTATACAAGACATAAGTTTCTGCTTTGGCAAAAAGCTGAAGTGCAGTCTTTGGCTGTGGTGGGTCATGAACCCAGACTAGACTACACTGGCCAGGAAGTGCCTAAGGCAGACCCAACTTTGAAGTTGAGCAAGTTTAAAGCCCCAGGCCATCCCCAGCACCAGAAAAAAAAAAAAAAACAAAAACAAAACCACAGGCCAGTTTTATGAGACTTGGGAAAGTCCCATAGCTTTTTATGAACTGGGAATTTTCTTATAATAGGCCAAAAATATTTTTGAATGGTTGACTTAACTAATCATGGTAGTGGTGGTACGTACTTAACTACTCTCTAAACTGAAGCAGGATTAAACATTCAACAACTTTGTGGGTCTCAGTATCTTTGGGTTTTGTTTTGGTTTATTTTGTTTTTGTTTTAGTGTCTGCATGAATGTATGTCCCAGTGCCTGTGTATCCCAGAAGGCCTCATAGCCCCTGGAACTAGAGTTACAGACAGTTGCAAGCCACCAAGTGGACAGTGACAACTGAACCTGGGTTCCCCAGAAAAGTATTCTTAAGGGCTAAACTATCTCTCCATCCCACAGTGGGCTCTTCTTAGGGACAAAAAAGTAGAGAGGGCTGTCGGGTATAGCTTGGCAGTAGTACGTTTGCCTCAAACATTCAAAGGCTTGAATTCAATCCTCAACTCCCATAGAGCTGGGATTACACCAGGCACGAGATTATCCGGTCCTTTAGCAAGGCTGAGGTAATGAGACTCATGGGGAGGAACTACGGGTGCCTGAGGAAGTTAAGTTTTCCTCTCTTCCACGAACGCTCAGCCCCAGCCATTTTCCCCTGAAAATCCCCGAGTGAAGAACAGAGGGGCAACCTTCTTTCCTTGGCTCCAAGGATTTAGCTGTGAAAAAACATCTGTGAAACTCTTCTCTCTTTCCCCAGAGCCAATACTAAGTAGCAGCTCCCAGGCTACAGGGGTACCGAGCACATCATCTAGCACCGGGGCACAAAGCTCAGGCCAGCTGGAATACGGAGGCTGTGCAGAAAGGAGCCTCGCACCAGCTCAGGATCACCTCTTCTTGTCAAAGACTGGGTCTTCCTCCAGGGAAGCAATCAGCAACGACAAGCACTGCAGAGGGCAGCTTCTGCAATCCATGGGGAGATCAAGGGTCTCTTGCTATTCAAGCACCTACAGCATACTCTCCTGGTTCCACAAGGATGGAATCCTGATGCAGGAAGTGATCTGTATATCAGGATGCTGATGACATCAAAAGGGGTTTAAGTGAAACCTCTCTTGAGAAGACCGTAGTCCAATCCTTCCCGTTAACTCCTCCAGGAAAGCAAAAGGAGGTACAGAGAGCCACAATGCCCTGGATGCTCAACGGGCCACAGCACCCACCTCCGTGAACGGTGCCCACCTCAGCGAACAGCTTCCCAGCCCCTGCTCCACAGCCTGACCCAGGGCCACTTGGGCTCATGGGGCAGACCACAGTCAATCCTCTGTTCAATCCATTTTATTGCTAAGGACAAGGTAATGCACCGGTTTTCAAAATAATTTGGTTTATAGAGTTCATACGTAACAAAAAAGGGGAAGTATTATAAATCTGACTCCTGTATACAGAGCAAGGTATGAAGCCCTCCATATTGGGCCCAGGCAAACAAATTCAGGAACCTGTTTAACCCCTTCAATGTTGCCCTCTAGTCCCATCCCACCCCCACCCTCAACCAGCCCCACCCCACCCCTGACCAAGGGCGTAGCTATACCAGCCCTTGGCCTCCAGTGGCCCCAGTTCATCCTAACCCATAGTTAGCCCCTGCATAACTGCACAAAAATCACCCACCAGGCTCTGCCTGTTTCCATCATTAAAATTATCCCTTCAAGGTGGTCCCCACCCACACCCTCTAACACTGTGGCCGCAGGCAGGGGCTTCCGTGCCTGACATTTGTGGGCTCATAGTATATAACCTCTGAGTTCTACTTCAAGGGTGGACAGAGGTGGCAGCCAGCTCCTTAGCATCCCAATACTGCAGCTTTGCCGGCGCTCTCTTGAGATCGGTCCAGGAAGGGACAGATGGCACCCCACCTCTACCCATCCCCCGGGGCCCTTACTCAGCTTGGCTGAGGGCAGAATTTCACATTTTGTTTGCCCTGCAGAGGCAAAGAAGAAAGTGAAGCCCAGGGGCTGGCAGAAGCTAGTCCTGACCAAGCACACACACGCACTCACGTACACGAGTGCAACCACATACGTACTTGCACACCCACACACACATTCTCAAGCACACACACACACACACACACAGGTGTACACTCACACGTTCTCACGCTTACACACAGGTACACACTTGCACGTGTGCACGCTCACACACGCATACATAAATACAAAAGGGGATTGGGTCAGCACCAGCACCTCTCTGCCTTGCTGGTGCCGGTGGGCGGGTAGGAAGCAAGCCACTAAGAAAGAACAATCCGCCCAGCAGGAACAGCTGACCCGATTGGACTGGGGGCTGATGCAATCACAGCATCCCAGTGTCGGCCCGTCAGCTGAGGACGGACAGCTGCTGCCAAGCACCCACAATAGGCTTGTCTTTTCCCGGCAGAATGCATCGAGGGTGGAGTGAGAAGGTGAAAGGTCGGACACGTCATTCCTTTTCTGTGTACAGCTTCACTTTCGAAGTGAAGTTCCAAGTTCGAGTTCCAAGTGTCTGCTGTGCTGTGGAACCCTAGAGTGCTCTCGCCTTGATGGCTGGGAACCTCTCAGATCCTGGAAGCATCTACTCCATGATGGCCCGGTACAGCGCTGGCTCGATGTAATCCTCCCGGTACCGCGAGTTGATGACCCGTTGCCTCTTCTTTTCTTGCTTCACTTCCTTCTCTGTGAAAATCTCATTGAAGCGCATGTCTGAAGCCACCGACTACAAAGGGAAAGACATGCAAACTGTCACTTTGTGGCCACACAAACAAACACTAAAGGGGCATGTGCCTGCCATGTTCAGGACACATGCTCAGGGCACAGAAAGCTCACTCACCAGTCTAGACTTGACTCTCTTGGGAAGCTCTTCATCGAGTGTGTATACATCATCTCTCTTAACCACCAGCTGCGAGCCATCCTCAAACTCCACCTGACAAGCAAGCAAAGGCCCTTTAGCTAGGGTACCAGAGTCCTGTGGGACCTGCGCGCAGTGGCAGTTTCCTGTAGCTAGAGGAGGGCAACTCGGTAGTAAGGACTTTCCATGTAAGGAATGACGGCCATGCCCGAAGGCACAATACCAAAGTGGATACCCCAGATCTGTGAAGGCACTAAGTGACCGGCAAGTTCTTTCAAGAGCAAAGACAAGCTTCTTGCCCGAGGAAACACTAAATTAATGAAGTACCCTCCCACCCTCAAACGCCCATTCAAGAACCTTTGGCTACCTGGTACATCTGGATGGGGTGGGAGGCCACAAACTTAGCCCCATAGACTTGGCCATCTGTCCATCTGACTTGAACCACTTCACCTTCAGCAGGAGGCCCCAGTTGGAGACAGTCCTGACTCTGAGGACAGAGCAGAGGAGGAGAGTGAAGCGCAGCTCACCCAACCACAGTGCTAAGTGCCAATGACTCAGGAAGGACTTCTGCCCACGCACTGCAGGAAAGGCAGCTAGCTCTGGGCTGAAAGCCAAGGTACGGTCCGTCAAACAAGGTCTGCCTTATTCATCTGCCCTAAGCCCTGCTGCCTCTGGGGGAGCAAGCAAACAAAACAAAAACCCCATTACTCAGTAAATGTAGTAAACACAGAGACAGGGGTGGGCTCTCGAATCCACCATCCTGTGTCCTCTCAGCTGAGCTGCTCTGCTATGGAGGAACAGTAGGACTGCATTTGAGTGCTCTAAGACATGTGCTTCTGAGAGAGGGAGGGAGGGAGGGAGACAGAGAGAGAGAGACAGAAAGAGAGAGATTTGAGAGAGAGAGAGAGAGAGAGAGATCGTAAAAAAAAAGGAAGGGACCATCTAGCTGAGAGCAGAGGCTCCCGGGAGACCAGCGAAGGAGCTGGGTGAAGCTCAACTTTGGCTAAGCAGCGTGACCTGCCGTGTGAACAGACAAAAGCAATGCCAGGAGATATAACTCCGGCCCTGGTGCCCAGATCCACAAAAAGTAAGAAAGAACAAAACACAAACAAACCACTAGCCCTTTCATCATGTTAATATTTCTGACTATATATATATATATATATATATATATATATATATATATTGATTTTTCAAGATAGGGTTTCTCTGTAGAGCCCTGGATGTCCTGGAACTCACTCTGTAGACCAGGCTGGCCTCGAACTCAGAAATCCGCCTGCCTCTGCCTCTCAAGTGCTGGGATTAAAGGCGTGCACTACCACGCCCAGCTGTGAATTTGGTTTTTAAAAATGTATTTATATTAAAATCTAGCATCATTTGGAAAGATCTCCACAGCCCAGGATGGCAGTGTTTTCTGAATGACCAGCATACAGTCTAACAAATCACGGATGAGACGCACCTCAGCGTGAGGTGGGCGGACGGACGTCATGTCTGTCTCCATAAGGCTCAATGGGCTTTTGGATTTCATGTTGTTTATGACTATTTTAAAAAAACTGCTGCTTGGTCAGGCATAGTAGCACACACCTGTGCTGCCAGTATGCACAAGTTCAAGGCCTTTCCAAGCTACATGAAGCCTTGTCCCAAAAAGCTAAAAGATCAAATTACCCCAGTAACAAGACCTGGTAACATAGGACTGTAATCTCAACCAGTCAGGAGGCAGGAAGATCAGGAGTTCAAGGCCTGCTTCAGCTATAGATAAATCCTATTTCATATCTTAAAAACGTGAAAGGACCGGGCAGCAGCTCCACAGACAACAGCTAAGGCCCTAGTTCCAATGCCCAGTTCCAAAAAGAACTCATTTCAACTCTCAGAAATGCTACTAAAATGTTGTTCTCAGGGGACCGGGGAAGGGGGGACGGACCTCTGTGAGTTCCAGGCAGCCATTGCTACACAGTGAGTCACTGCCTCAAAAAGTAAAATGTTACCTCCATCCCAACTGCGATTCTATGTCAGGTTTTCTTTCCATACTTTTTTATTTCTTTCTATCTATCTATCTATCTATCTATCTATCTATCTATCTATCTATCTATCTATCTATCTATCTGGCTTTGACATAGGCTCACTGTGTAGTCAGGACCAGATCTGAACTCTAGAGACCCTGGCCTTAATCTCTTATGAGCTGGATTCATAGGCCTTATACCATGCCCTATATGTTAATCGAAACAATGTACAACAAGAGTGAAAGAAGAATTGACCTGAAAAAGATTCATAAAACTGGGGAAATATGTCAATATGACACAGACACAGACACACACACACACACACACACATATCAAATAGTATTAAGATAATAGCTAATCTTAGTTTTAATTTCTAGTAGAATAACTATTGATAGGTAACATTCACAAATACACGGTCTCTTAGAACAAAAGGCACTCAGACAGGAGCAGTGTTTGGAGTTAGAGCCAGCAACACTTCTCAGCGCATGTGTGATAAGCGAGACATCCTGACCTACAGCACAGCACCAGGTCTGGCTGAGCGCTTACTAGTCCCTGACCGTGCTACTACCAGTGATCACCCTCGCCTTCACAGTTACACTCTGCCTGGTAACTAACTGTGGTGGTTTGAAGGAGGATAGCCCCTAGGCTCCTTGGTCCTTACCTGGTGGAATTGCGTGGAGAGGATCAGGAGATAGAGCATTGATGGAGAAGGTAACCCTTGGGGAGGGCTCTGAGACTTCAAAACACTCTTAACCGTGTGTGTGTGTGTGTGTGTGTGTGTGTGTGTGAGAGAGAGAGAGAGAGAGAGAGAACCTGTGTCATCATGCCCACAGAGAGAGAGAGAGAGAACCTGTGTCATCATGCCCACCCCATGCCCCTATGTCCAACCTGGAGATCAAGATGTGAACTCTCAGCTGTTCCTGCTGCAATGTCTTTGCACCATCGACTCTGAAACCATAGGCCCCAAATTAAGTGCTTTCTTTTATAAGTTGCCATGGTCATACTGTTTTGTCAGAGCAACAGAGAGTAACTAAGACACTAATTAATATGCTTTTGGCAATGATGTTGCTAATGTAGTAAAAATGCGTGAAGAATCACTAAGGAAAAAATGGTTTTGCCCTTCTGTGTTGGGCGCATAGGCTAGCACATGAAAAGGAAGGGCAAAGGCTGGGGAACCTGAGCTAAGCTCTGAATAGCGAGCCAGGAAAGCTGGGCTCGGGTCCAGGTAAGGCTCTAGGGTTTCAGGTGTTGATAAAGCTTTCTTAGGTAGTTTCTCTGTAGCTCCAGAGCCATCACCAGTGAAGAACCCAAAGTAAACTACAAACACATCCTGAGAGGGCATGGCTGAAACAAGGGTTGGATCGTTCTTTTAAAGAATCATGCCAGGCAGTGGTGGCACAAGCCTTTACCTTTTAATCCCAGCACTTGGGAGACAGAGGCAGGCGGACCTCTGAGTTCAAGGCCAGCCTGGTCTACAGAGTGAGTTCCAGGACAGCCAGGGCTACACAGAGAAACCCTGTCTCGAAAAAACAAAATACAATAAAAGAATCCCACAGCTTTAATGCAATGAAACTGTATCAGCAGCGGTTTGCTTCCAGAGTGTGAGCTTGCATCCTGAACTAGATGCTATTAGAAATAATTTGGTCTGAGATATAAGCATATTTCAGTGGACTGCAGGGAACACTGACTCCTCTGAACTCCTCGGGGAAGCTGAGCGCCCCAGCATGTCCACTCTTCCTTGAAAGGGAACCTGGGAATAAAGGCTCTTTCTGTTTGGAAACTGACCAGGGGCAGGCAAAGAGACCACAGTCATCCAGCCGGCAATAACAAGAAGATGTCCCAGACCCAAAGTGCTGCCAGAAGCCGCTTTCAGACATTACCACTATGTCCTCAGGATAAAGGTTGTCACTGAAGGAGCCGTCGTCAAAGTTGACTTCGTAGAAGGTCTCGGTGGTGAGTCTGACCACCTCACACTGGTAGAAGCGCCCGTTCTTGTGTTTGCTGATAACCTTCTGGCCCGCCGTGATGCTCAGCAAGGCTCCCTTAGCACGCTAGAAGGAACAGCCTGGGTTAGCCTGGATCGCACTGTCCCCTATGGGGCCGGGGAAAATAAGTGTGGCAAAGGAAAGACTGAGACAAATGGAAGGCAGAACAGGCCTTTCCAGACACCTACATTCCAGCGACAAGCCACTCACATGAGCTCTGAGCTCCAAGCCAACTAGTTCTTAGATGATACTATCTTTTTCTTTGATTATTTTGTTTTGTTCTCCAATTTACAGCAATGTCCTGCCTCAGCCTATCTTATCCAAAAATCCATGAACTCACTTCCCTTCATGATTTCCCTGGAACTAACCAAATAATACATTCTAATGTGTACACCTCAGGTATGTGTCATAGCATCTGGATAGAGACGCAATAGGTAGCTGGTGCCCTGGGCCCTAGACCCTGAACATCGCTAACCAACCACTTGGGCATTAGCTCTATCCTCAGGAGAAGGGCACAAGAACTGAGATACTCTGGTCTGCACAGTGAGTTCTAAGAAAACCAGGACTACAGACCCTATCTCAATAAAACAAAACAAAACAAATGCCAGTCACTGTGACAGGCACAGTGAAGTCACAGCATGCCTGTTTCAAGATGAGAGATGTCACCTGGAGAATCACCTGGAAGCTAAGTGGCCAGCTAGCCTGGGTGGGGGATTCGAGAAACACTACACCCACAAGGCAGACGGAGAGACCTGACTCCCAAAAGCTGATCTGCTTCCCACGTACACTCCAATGTATGTGCAGAGCTGCACACAAATGACTCGAAATCCTGGCCTTCCACAAGTTATCCTCACTCAGAAAGAGAAGGGACCTTAAATGCGGCGGGCCAGGGCCTTCCCCAGGGCACTGCTCACTTTTTATGACTACCTGCCAGATTCCCAGAACCACCCTGAATGTTCACTCTTATTAGACATACTCCTCTGTTTCTGAAGCTATGATTACACTCTAACTCCCCTCTACTTCCTTGGGGCAGCCCCCCCCCCCCAGGCTCCTCCAGAACTCCACATGTCCTGCACATGTCACCGCCCTCCTATGTGGCAGAAAATGTCCAACTGTCAGAGGGTTCAGCTCTCACCACTTACAGAACGGCTCTGACATACCAGGCTCTTGGGTGAAGATGCTCAGGAGACTTAAGCAAGGGAACAGGTAAACCAAAGAACCAAGCCATGGTTTGTCAGTGCCACTGAACTGTGAAGGCCAAGGCAAGAAGTGGGTCAGGCTGAGCCATATGTTAATTGCTAACTCATTAACATTTTCCATCAAGGATATGTGCTGATGTAATAACTTGGCAACATGCAGAGAAAATGACCCTGAAACCTGTCAAGAGGACTCTATTATGGTGCCCTCTTACCTCCAGATTGGGAATCTTGTGACGGAAGCACGTGATGAAGACAACAAAGGGCCAGTCGTCGGGTTGCATCATCACCCCAGCAGCCTGGGCACAGCTCACATGGAAGGCAGTGGGGCAGCGGCCATGGGAGCACTGCACACAGCAGCCAGCATTCCGTTTTCTCCGCTTCTTACAAAAAACACACTTCTGCACAGGAGAGAGAGAGAGCACACGATTCCGTGGAATGGCCATCCATCTCTTCTTGTTTTCCCTCCGAAATGCATAAAGCCAAGCCATCAAAAGCCAACTCCCCCCTCCCCCAATACGTGGGAGCACCTAGGGACTGCTCTACTCCTATGTCCAATGTAAAGTTCCCATGAGGCAATTCAGCCTCACGAGGGGAATGAGACTGACCAAAGCTAAGCTGAAACGCACTCAGCTCCCCAGATTCATCAGCGGGGAAGCTATGCAAATCCCAAGCCCACTCTGGCTTACCAGTTTGAAGCGGGGCAGAGGGATTTTGCTCACATCCACTGGACTTCTTTCAGCAATGTTGACAAACCTTGCTTCTAGAATTGCCACTGCACATGAAACATGAACCCATCTGCCAAAAGAGGAAGTTTCAGTCACCCGTTTTTATAGCCCCAGGGGCCTACTGACCAAACTTCCTCTATCACCCAGCATGACCGATGGAAAGCGTCATTTACCACCATATGTAGTACTGTGCACACACTGCCCGAGGCCAGTGCAGGGGCAACCCGCTTACACCACCTCCTTGCTCTGGCAAAGCGCCTGACCGAGAGTGGTGGGCTTTTCCCTCCCAGACACCTTTTGGGAAACAGACATGCCCAAAGTTGGAATGTTGGGGTTCCACTGATGTGTCAATTGCACAAGGCCCGGGGTTCAGCCCCAGCTCGATATGAAAACCTATAGGAGCCATGGAATCAAAAGTCTGCACTATTGGTTGGGCTGTTATTGGGGATGGGAACAGGTCTGGCCTTAGAGGGCAGAACATGGATCAAAGGTTAAAGGGCAAAGATGAGAGGTTCAAGCAGAGCCATTTCCACTTCAACAAAAAAAGTTACCAGCCAGGCTCTACCTGCCCTGGGAGAATTACAGTGACCACTGGTAACAGCCGTGTTTCAGTAAAGGAGTGAGGATAGCCACACAGCCATCCACCACGAGCGGACAGCCACACAGCCATCCACCTCGAGCAGTATGGGGATCCTGCCAGGGTGGGAGGCTGGACACCCGTGGGGTTTTATTCAGAGACAGGCCATCCACTGCCGGCTGCTGTCAGCCCACATGTGCTGTGCTACTCTCTACAGAGCAAGCCCTCAACAGCTTGTGTTTCCTCCTCAGAGGAGGTAGACCTGAGACAGCACAAGGGTATAACTCAATGAGAATTACGTGTACGGAGGCTGAGAAGCCCAGAAACTTCTATAGCTCTAACAGTGGGTGGCCTGCCTAAGCTCTCCCCGGTACCCAACAGGTTCCCCTAAGGACATCTGCCTGATCTCCACCAGCAGGTCTAGCCAGGCAGTTAACTGTGGAAAGTGCTTGGCACTGTATTATCTATAATCCCAGTCTGTGGGAGGCTGAGGCAGGAGGATCAACAGTTAGATGCCAGCAGGGACTACACAGGACATTTCAGGAGACCTTGTCTTGAAAGAAAGAATCAGGACCAGAGAGCTAACTCAAAGGTTGAGAGCACTGGCTGCTCTTCCAGGGCATCTGGGTTCAATTCCCAGGACCCACAGAGTGACTGACAACCGTTTGTATCTCTAGACCCAGGAGACCCAAAGTCTTCGTCTGGCCTCTGTGGAAACCTGTGCACAGGATGCCCAGAGATGCAATGCAGGCAAAACAGCCACACACATAAAATAAGTGCATTGTTTTTTTTCTTTAAAAAGGAAGGCAGGCAGGCAATTGTAACCAGGTCAGTGTCCTCACTTCCAGACCACAAAATGCCTGTGTCATTTTCTCAGGACTGTCATCTCTCAAAGAAGGACACTGCTTACGTCTTGCCTCTGAGGAAAAGGTGAAGTGAGACAGGCAGCCTAGGCCAGTCTTGCTCATTCTATTCCAGCTCCGTGCCATGGGCTGCCCGAGTCCTCACCACCCCTCCGGAGCAGCTCCTGCCCTCGAAGCACTGCACATGCTCAGAACTGGGCCTGGGCGTCAAACTTCCCAGAGAACTCACCTGTCGTCATTGGCTCTCTGCAGGGCCCCTCCACGCAACGAGCATAAGCAGCAGTCCTGTCCGGAAAGCAGAAGGAACACAGTCACCAACAACTCACTACATACAGTCTGCCCTCCTGAGACTTCCTGTGGACAAGAGCAGTGTAGTGGCAGGTAGGCCTTCAGGTACATGCCCTGCAGTCGGGACTCCCCTGAAGGAGACAGGCCTTAGTGCATAATTAGAACTACAGAATGAACCACTTGAGCCCCATTCTGAGACTCCAAACCAAGAGTCGAATTCTTCAAAGGGAGTGATGGCTGCTCCAGGGACAGCTACCTGATCTGCCCTCACAGCTCTCAGATCCACTGGCTCTGACATCTCCGAGTACCAAATCCTAAGCCAGCTGCTCTGGACATAAATTGTGTCCAGCATGGAAAGAGGCTAGCCCCAAAGCCACCCCGATCTCTGAAGACGATGGGAAAAGCATGGGGCTACTCACTTCCTCCAGGGCATTGGCTGAACATCGAGAGCACATCCATTCTTCAGAAGCCTTGGCAGGAGGGACGCCATAGCAACCTAAGGACAGCAGGAGAGCAAATGCAACCCAACCCAGAGGCTGCCGTTAGAATGCAGATGCACAGTGCTCTCCCAAAGACAGTAAATCATACAGAAATCCCAGAGTCCCCAGGGCTCAACCATACAGTGTGGCCCGGAGACCCAGGAAAGTCAGAAACTGTGGATTCACTGGTACAGCTCCCTAGTATGTATCTAGAGACCCCAAGTTGACAGGCACTGGGATGGATGCTGGAGCCACAAGGCAACTCATCCACCAGCCACCAACTTCCCAAGAAGACATAAGCATCTTTTGCAGCAGGAGACTGGGAAGGCCATTCGGTGACAACTTCTAGCTCCCGTGAGAGGAGGTGAGAGGTACTCACTGGCGTGGACCCGGACACTGCACTTCTTGCAGGACACTAGCATGCTGGTGCCATCCTCCTCTAGGTACGGGGTGGACAGATTGATGTCTGTGCTGCAGCCAGTGGTGGTAAAGCACATTTCGGGGATCAGTGGCTTGGTCCTCTGAGTCTGGGCAGCCGGCTCTGAAGCATCCCCACAGCTCTGACTGAAGGCTCCAAATTCCACCTAAGTGAACGGCGGAGAACGAACGGGGGCAGGGTGGTGAGCACGCGGCTGTGCTCCTAGCCCTCCACCTGCTCCATCAGCAGAAAGCTGGGCCTCTTACGGGTATGACTGCAGCTATAGCTCCCGGGTGCACAGCCATTATCCTGAAGCTACTAATTGAAGTTACCTCTAATGACTCAAATTCAATTTCTCACAGCAGCATCAAACAAAGGGCCCTGGGGGACAACTGAGAAAAGGGAACAAGTAAGAGGCACCTGGGACTTGAGTCTTCCCAAACCAAGTGATAATAAAATTCACAGAGACACCAGCAGCCAGGCACTGCCTGTCCCCCAGGTGCTATGCCACATGGCAGCCCCACTCGGGGACAGCACCCAGAGTCCGTGCTCCTAACGGACCAGCGCTGACTGCCTCTGCCGGGCCACGTCAGCAGGTCACCTGAACTGTGGCACTGTCACATGGCTGGGTCCCCACCTGTGATTCCTGGCTTGAGGGCTCTCTAGAAAGAACATTATGTTTCATAGTCCTCTTGGCAAACTATAGTCACTACAAATATCCTCTGGCTCTGCCGCTGGATGGCACCATGATCCTTATTCCAAGGACAGAGCCGGGAAGCGCGTCACCCTCTGAGCCTATGCCATTCAAGAAACTCTGGCCCCCACCTAAGAGAGCTGCTGACAGTAACAATCAGGCAGTCACGTCCCTCACAAACACGGCACAAACAGTTCTCTGCTTTGCTGCCAGTTAATACAAAGAAGTAGCTGTTGATCCAGCATGTGGGTCTAGATGCCATCCTTCTGCATGCATGAGCCTGGGCCCTGCCAAGCTCAGGGCAGCTGGGCCACTTTAACTGCCATAGGGAAACTGCCTACCTACTGCCACACGGCGTAGGACCCATTTGAGCCTGAGTTGGTTACTCGGCACCTGACTGCTGTGAATTCCTGTCTGACCTTCTGGAGCTCGACCCAAAGCGATCCACACTGTGAGGTCATCAGTGGACCGGCATGGGAAGCCCACAGTTGAGCCCAGCCTTCACTGTGGCAGAGCCTCTGCCCTCCCGCCTCCCTGGCCCCAGCTGCCTTCTGCTCAGGCAGCACTCACTATGACAATGAGGAGGGGAAAAAAGAAAATGGCATGAGAAGACCGGGCTCCTGGCCCAAGGCTAATGTCAAATGGGAAAGAAACTGCATTCTTGTACCCTAATTGATCAGGACTGCATAGGATCGAGAAGAAAGAGCCCTGGTCCAGAAAGATAAGAAGAAACATGCTCTGCAAACATCGAGATCTGTGTCACAAACAAGGGTCACCAGATCAAAGCATTCTTAAGTGTTATCTGCCTGGCATAGCCACGCGAGCATTAACAGAACGAGGATACTAGGGGAAAGGCCTCCTAAGACAAGCAGTGACAAACCTCGCACCCACAATTAAACCCCGCTTCCTCCAATTGCTGGCCCAGGATATCTGGCGGCAGCAAAGCACGCTCACCTGATGGTAGGTCTGGAAGATCATACACACAGCACAGTGAGGGGCCTGTTGGGCCATGATCTCATTGAATTCCTTTTCAGCCTCAAAGTTCGGGGGTCGGTTCTGCCACAGCTGGCTCAGAGGCTTGGCCCAAGCCTCTGTCTCCTCAGCCTCCTCCTCGGGGGTCAGCTGCTCAGAAGTCTCTAGAGGAGGAAACAGAAGTGTGAGTTAGCACCAGCCTGCACACAGGAGGTCTGCCTACAGTGCGGAGGAGTTCAGCCAGTGGCCCTGGCTCCAGGTTAGGACTAAACTCAGGATTCCAGAGGATGATAAAAGGCAAAGGCCAAACAATTACCAACAGACTCCTTTTAGGCCAGGGTGACTTAACTGGGATGTGAGTGGGGACATGGGGGACTAGCCCGGGAGACTTAGCTGGGATGTGAACGGGGACATGGGGGACTAGGGTGGCTGTCGCAACTGCTTTCTGTTGTCAGACTGGCTCAAGGTCTCTATTCTTCCTCATGTTCTGGGTGCTCATCCCACTCTGTCCCCTGTAACAGCTGCCACATTCAACCCTCTGCCCTCTGTGGGCAGCAGAATAAAGCAGCAGACAGTCAGGAACTATGCGGTTTGCTGCCTCCAAAATGCCAGCGAGTCAAGTCCGTTCTCCTCTGGGCTTTCCCTTCAGTTGTCCTGGGGAAACAGGCCAAGACAGGACTAGTAAGGATGAAAGGTGTTACATCATGGCCCTTGGTCAGGACTTTCCCCGCTCACTCTGGAAAGTCCAGGTCGTGGGGGAAGAACAATCTGCCTGGTGGGGGGCGCCGGGGGGGGGGGGGGGAGGCATCCCAGGATCTCAGGAGATGAATCTTCTTCCTGGCCACTAAATGTCTATGTCAACCAGGAGCTTGTGAGTGGAGAACTCACAGGCATAATCCAGTAGCCAGGAAATAAAACTGGCTACTGCATGTTCAAAGACTGGGAGAGAGGGAGGAAAATGCTGATCCTGAAGAGCATCAAGTATTATAAAGCCTCAACCAGCAACTTGCTGGCCTTCCTCAGAGCCCCGGGCCATAGACTCCTCATCTCTCTTCAGTGTGCTGGGCAGCAGCAGCAGGCCTCACAACTCAGGCACCCTTAACCACGACCAAGGAAAAATCCTCCTCTGGGTTCATCTTTCCACAAGAGTGAGACTCACTGCAGAGTGGAACACAGTGGAACTATTCTCACAAAGCAAGAAAGGTGCAAAGCCCACTAGTTCCTGGCACACACAAGGTCAAGGAGCAGGGCAGAACCTTAACAATTTTGAACGCTGGAGAGAACTCTGATAGAAGCAGGAGCAAACGTCGGGACAGATTGATGCAATAAACAGATGAGGAGGCGCAAGCCTGTAGGAAGTGCTGTTGCATGTGGAGATGAGAAGCCCCTGTTGTCTATCCCTCTGGCCATGCATTCAGTGGCTGACAGGAAATTGGCTTTGACAGTGCGCCCATCAGGCATCGCCATGAGGCTACTGCCCAGGGGACTGTGGATTTGCAAACCACTGCAGTGCTACTGGCTACGATAAAAACACTCCTTCCCCCAGAGGCCCGAGGTCTCTGCAAAGAAGCCTAGCGTAAGCTGTGGTGGGCACACCTATTGTAGGTGCCCACATGCTCGCTCTAGGCAACTCTAGCATAATGCAGAGAAGCCATTTCTTCCTCCACCTACCATAGTCAGGTTTCATCTACAGGGACCTGGCAGCTGCCACTGTGCACAGCCAGCCCCTGTGAAGGGCCACTGTAGCGTAAGGAGGTCAGTGTGAACGAGCCAGACAGCCTCTAAGAGCCCAGAGTGCCTGACCCCAACATGAGGGACCAAGATAGTACAGCAGGGACAGAAATAGACAAGCTCATAGACCCGTCTTCACATACTGACATCTGCTCTACTCACGAAGCCAAAAGTGGCCCAAACCATGACATATGTGAACACTGAATGCCAAGGGGAGACTTCCACTGTGTTAAGTGAAAATTGCAGAGATCAGAATTCTAACAGTTTACATATGTAAAGCTTCACGGAGCCTTATAGTCAAGACGTGTGCATCGCACTGAAAATGTTGTTATTCAGATAAAAATGCCTTTTTAAAAAGCCAGAAAAAGAGAGAGGAGAGAGAGACAGACAGACAGACAGAGAGAGAGAGGGAGAGAGAGAGAGAGCGCGAGCCAGCACGCACTTGGGAGACAGAGGCAGGTGGATCTGAGTTCAAAGCCAGCCTGGTCTACAGAGTTCCAGGACAGCCAGGGCTAAACCGAGAAACCCTGTCTCAAAAATAAATGAGAACAGTGAAGAGACCAGATAACCACATCCTCCTCTCAGGGACACAGCAGGTGTCCAGGAGAAGCCGAAGCTGCCAGAGCAGCACCTGAAAGCGGAGGGAAGAAGATCAGGAGGAGCTCAAGGCGAGCCTGGGCTATACCACAGCCTGGGCTATACCACAGCCTGGGCTATACTATACCCTGTGTCCATAATGTACCAGCAGAAAGAAAGCAGACAAACTCACAGTAAAAGTTCTGATAGCAATGAACACATGGGGGGGACCACACAGAGTCTCCTTTCACTTTGCCATGACTGAACACTGCTTATCACAAAAAGTAGAGACAGATGACATCAGTTACATAATTCCAAAAAGACATACTCAGACAACAATTCACACCTGGGCTGGAAGTGTGTGCTCTCAGTATTCACAAACTCCTCTTTGGATAATTTTTCTTTTGCCTCTTGGAAACTTTTTTTCCCTACGGTCTGTGTCTTTTTGTCTGATTGGTTAGTTTTTGCCTTTTTGAAACAGGGTTTTTTATTCTGTGTAATCTTGGCTGTCTAAGAACTAGCTCACAACCACCCGTATGACCCCTCCTCTGGTGCGTTTGAAGTCAGCTACAGTGTACTTATGTATAATAATAAATAAATCTTTGGGCCGGAGCAGTCAGGGACTGAGAGAGTGGAGTTGACCGGAGCGAGCAGAGGTCCTAAAGAATTCAATTCCCAACAACCACATGAAGGCTCACAACCATTTGTACAGCTACAGTGTACTCATATACATTACATAAAATAAATAAATAAATCTTAAAAAAAAAAAAATAACTCACTCTGTAGACCAGGCTGGCCTGGAACTCAGAAATCTGCCTGCCTCTGCCTCCCAAGTGCTAGGATTAAAGGCGTGTGGCACACCTGCCTGGCTAACCTGGGTCGTTTTAAAGCATCAAGGGAAGAAATCATACAAGAGGCAGAAGCTCTCTGAGCACAGACTCAGAGGGACAGCTGGGACAAGACTCAGAGTCTGGCCACTTCTGATCCCAGGGCCTGTAGGCTGTCCCTGTGCCCAGGCTGTCCCATACTTTCTAAGAGGAAAACTGAGAGATGAGCTGTGACAGCATGTCACAGGAGAGGAGAGGAGGAGAGGGGCTCCGCACTGGAGAGTCAGCAGTCCAAGTGGCTCTGGTTCCACAAGCATGCACGAGCCAGTACCTGGGAGGCCTGCCAGCACCAGCCTGCTGCTCCAGGCAACTGAGATGACCACTCCCTGCTGTTGTCAAGATGCGCTTCGAAGCTACACTTCCTAGTTCTTCTTGCACAGATCTCTTAGTTCCCCTTTCTGTCTCCTCCCCAGGCTCTTCTGCTCCTCTGTCCCACCTCCAGCCCCTGCTCAAGCTTCTAGGCATTCTTGATGAGTGAGACCCTTTCATTTAAAAATACTCCTCCACATCGATGTCTTCCCACATCAATTTTCTCTATCCACAGTAACCTTGGGTTTCTGAAGCCAAAAGCCTTAGGACACAAAGATGAGGCCATCAACTCATCTTCTTCCCTGTGGTCTACCCTTCCAGCTCTGCAGACTGCTGCCCAATCCGGCTGGCGCCGTCTTCACTACTTCCGCTTCTCCCACCCCACCAGCATCCGGGCCCAGTGGTGTCTGGGAGCAGTCCTTCCAATGCCAACCCCACTGTGGTGCTCCCCTTCTTCAAACACACCTCCACGGTTCCCTATTGCGTGTGAGGACAGCCTCAGTAGGCTCGTGAGAGGAGCTGTGGACGGCCAGCCCCACGCCTGCCTTGCCCCTCAGCTCAGTTCAGGCGGCAGCGGTGTCCTCCAGCTTGAGCTAGGCAGCACTGCCCGGCAGCTCCCCTGCCTGCACCCCCATTCCCCGTCTCATTCCTGCTGTCCCCTCAGCTTGGATAGGGCTCCTTTCTTTACATCCCTTTAGCTGGCAACCCCACTCCTCGGTGGGCACCTTGAGGGCAGGCACATATCTTAGCCAGCTGTGCATGCACAGAGCTTGGTATCACTGACGCAACTTACTATCCTGAAAAACCAACCTTGTACCTCCTAGGAAGAGAAAAGAAAGAGGCTGCGTACAATCACACAGCCCACCAGCTCTGAACTGTCCTGGGCCCTGGGCCCACGCCCACCCCTGACCTCTGACGCCCGGTGAGGGCAAGGCTCGCTGTGGGGACCCGCTTTCCGTCTAGTGAAGAGAGGAGACGACTTACCGTCATCGCTGCCGCACTCCTGCAGCACGAGTGGGTGGTGGCGTGGGAGCTTGCTCAAGGGCTGGCGGCGACCCTTGGTCTTCTTATTCTCCTCCAGGGAAAGCATGTACTCATCTGCAACCTGAGCAAAGCAGGGCCGATCAGCAGGTGATGACACCGCAGGGCAAACACCCGAGAGCCTCCCCTCTCTCGGGAGGCTGAGCTTAGAGGACAAAGGCTTGAAGGGCCACGTGTGGGATACAAAGTCTCAGAAACAGGAGGAAGGGAGGGAAGGCAGGAGAGCTGAGGGGAGAAGAGGGGCCCAGGGAACAAATAATGTAGAAATGAACAAAAGGTCAATTTGGGGGCTGGAGAGATGGATGGCTCAGTGGTTAAGCTGCTCTTCCTGACACCCACCCGGCAGCTCACAACCATCTTAAGCCCCATTTCCAGGAAGTTCAACGCCCTCTTCTGTAGTTCTCAGGCACTGTACACATGAGTGCACAGACATATACTGGTGCCACGTACTCACGCACAAATAAAAATTTAGACAAATCTAAAAAACATGTCTCAGAAAAGCAGAAGCCATAGTGCCATGCACACTAGTCTATACTGGCACACTTTAGAACTTAGGGCAAAAATCTGTGTATGTCTTGCTTCTTGGACTTCTCAGAAGCCACCTAAACAAGGCAGGGACTCTCCCACTTTAAGGTCCCTGCCATGAAACACATCAGGACATCAGAGGAGTCCAAGCGGCCCTGTCCTTTGGAGGTCAGCATCTGTTCAGTGCTGGGCCGCTGGGCCCTCTATACTGAGAACTTAGACGACAGACAAAGGGAGGTGGCACCTAAGCCATTGCAAGGATAGCAGCCCAGCTCCAACTCCACCTTCCACCCTGTGGAGACTGGGCTCTTGTGGCCACTGCTAGCACCCTTGGTGATCTGAGCTTCCTTTCCTCCAAGAAAGAATGTCAGCCAACACAGGGTGTCTGCCCTCTGGCCCAGGTGACATGGGAAAGTTGTTTAACACTGCATTTGCATCATGCCTGAGCAAACATAATTAGGTTTAAGACGTACAGGACTGATTAATACTCCAGAGTTTCTTTTTAATCAGCATGCTTAAAAATTGGTTATACTGACATTACAAGACACAGACTTGGCAAAACCATTAAGGGAGGAAATGAGGCCTAGAAGCTAGCCACTTTTCGACACTTATGCCTCGGGTCTACGGAAAAGTGGAGGCACTACAGGCCACTTTAGAGGTCTCCTGGACCCATGGAATACAGAGCATCTCGGAGCTTCAGGACGGCGCTTGGCATCTCAAGAGAAAATAGTTCTGTATCGGCCACATTCAGGCAGAGAGCCTGTTCCTGCGAATACAAGTGTACCAATAGGTCCATGAGACCACCCAGTCAACAAATGTTGACTCAATACCTTCGATGTGCAAAGGCCCCTCAGGAACGGAGGAGGTGTGAAGCAACAGACTGACAGGACAGGATCTAGATCTCCTGAGTGAAAGATCAATCCATGGACCGTACCAGAACGAGACAGAGTAAGGATCTTTGGTAGGCACTGCCTGTGACATACAACCAGACTTCCAAAGAGACCCTGCCCACATGGTATACCCAAAGCAGTGTTTCTCTAATGTACAATGGGGCACCATGGTGTAGTTAAGGGGCACTACCCATGCTGTGCATGTCCAGGCCAGGCTTAACCCTCTGCATCATCAAGTGACCAATGTACATAAAAAGGCCCCTCAGCGGATACAAGTGAGGAGCTCCACACAGCTGGGAAGGCTCCCCAGGACTCCAAAAAGTAGTATGGAGTCCCACAAAGCTGCTCATGAAGCAGAGAGGTGCCCAGAACACATGGCAACCCGAATATCTAGACCTAATGTCTACTTATCCCAGAAGACAGCAGGAACAGGAAGGAACCACACCTCAAGAGAAGTTAGATTAGTCTGAGGACAGAGCGGCCTCCAGGATAGGCCACCGAAGCATGGTCTACAGCCAGAGAGAAAGAAGTCAGTAAAATGGAGACAGCAAGACATGTGGCAGACAGAATGCCCATGACCTAACCCTGTGAACAACGTGTTATGTTCATATGACAATGGAGACCTAAGACTGAGAAGCAGGCGGCTGTAAAACAGGGGGACCATGCTGTACGATCTGGGCAGGACCGATAGAGTCCCTAAGGCAAATACAGCAACAGCACTAAAGAAGGCCAGGAATCTTGTGCAGAATGTTCCAGGCCCCTGCCTTCAATAGCGCAGCGCCCCAGGTTCCAGAAATTTCTGTTTCCTCTCTAACATGTGGCCTACAGAGTTATAGTCAACGCTGCCAGTGAGGCTTGTCTTGCACAGAAGCATCTGTTCCCAGCCTTGCCTGAACAAGCAGGTCTGCAGCAGATGTATCTCCGTGGCCTCCTGAGCCATGGGAACCCCACTGCCCTGGTACTTCCGCAGGGCACCGTCACTAAAGCTAGCCTACCAGGTGGCTCTGGACAGAGCTTGGGTGTGGACAAGTAGCATACACACTGAAAGCAAGTGGCCCGGTTACAGCTAGAGGATGCCAGGGGCAGGGTGTGAGTACCTGAGACACACAGTCCTCTCAGAAACCCTCGTCTTTCCAAACACACAGTTGGTGCTGTCAGATCTGTGGGGACAGGCAAAGCTGTTACGCCTCCATGCTGGCTTCTCACTAAAACAAGCCTGCCCTTCAGTCACTCGCTCCACAAGTATGGAAAGCTCATGGGCCAAGCTGGGAGGATCTGCCCAGTGCTGCTGAGCAGGGACGCTGAGTGGAGGAGGCTATGTGTTTATGCATTGTTTGTTCAAGGACAGCCTTGCTCACAAAGTGAATTCCACAATAGCCAGTGACACACAGTGAGACCCAAAGGATAAGGAAGTTGTGAGGCATCTGGGTTTAAAGTAGTAAAAGCCGAATGGAGAATTGCGCACAAGAGCCTGAGGTCAGATCTGCATGACAGGCACCCACACTCCCCACGGCACTCACGTTCCATCTCTGTACAGGTCAGAGTCTCCAAGCACAGCCTGCAGAGCACACGTATCATGCTCTGACCTCAGTGTGGGCTACCAGAACTCTGAAGAAGAGAACACTCTCCTCTTCCCAGACTCCCATTCCAATCACCTTCTATCTACCCGGTACATTCCTCCAAACTTCAAGATTGAGCCAAAAGTCTCCTTTTCCACATCAATGGGGAACTTTCAGCTCTTTCAGTGGGAGCTTCATTACCCATCACCACCCAGTGCTGGGACTGATGCTCCTATCTGTCTGTACTTAGAGCTCTCAAGGAGGTCCTGGAAGGCAGTTCTGGCATACAGAACACAGGCCCTAACGACTCCACAGGACAGCAAGCAGGCCAATCGGACAAGACCTCTTTGGAGAACTTAAGTAGCTCAAAGCTGCCAGCACACACTGACGAAGGACAGAGAAGAATTACCGAGAATGAGAATTCACAAAGAAATGGAAAGGAGGCCGAGCGCACCGGGCTTTGCAGCAGGACGGAGAGGCATCTGAAGAGAAGCCTCCCTACCCTGCGGGTTACCATGGCGAAGGCGTCCTGGCTTCTGTCCACGCCATGGATGCTCAGTGTGCAGCAGCGAGCTGCAATCTGCCTGCGGCAGAGTACACACTAGTCTGCAGCCTTTCTATGCGAGAGCTTGGGCAAGGCTTTGTCCCTTCCCAGAGCCCGTGGACACCCAGGACAGCCTGTCCCTAGGTCATCCATCTATTTGAAAGCAAAAGAGGAGTAGGACTATTTACCGACAGGTTAAAGAAAAGTCACTTTGTTCCATAGTATTTACTGATAAAAAGATGACACCTAGTCCCCATATGCCCATTTTTTTAATCCATCACTTAACTGATATCAAATATAGGAAGAAAAGGAGACGACTGGTATTTATTGACTTACTGGAAGCTCTCCAAATATAAAATAAAAATCACACCAAAAAACTCCAGTAACATTAATTTATAGTAATGGACTGAACAATGTTCATAAAATATTTAGGATCCATTACATCTTTGCTGTTTGCTAGCTAGTTTTTGGACTGTGATTGCAACTCGAAGCAGGAAGTCAGGATTCTGCAAGCACAAGACACACGGGGTAAACCGCCGTGCCACAGCAGGGCAGGCTGGCACCCGAGGGCTTGTGAGAAAGAACGAGGTAGCAGCTGCAAGGGGTAAGATGGTCTCCAAGCCGAAGGCCCTGCACTAAGGGTCATAGAGAGCGACCATGGCATCCAGAGGAAGCATGGGGTTATCAGTTCATTAGCGTGCCACCACTCCAAGGTGCACAGAGGAAGTCTACAGAAACTGAGTCCTGACACTCAGAGGAAGTGGAGAGAATGATCTGGGTACTAAAGACAAGAGGAGGGAGAGCCATGAATGGCTCAACGTGGAGGGGCACTACCCACCCACAAGACCGACGACCTGTGAGTTTGATCCATGGGATCCACACAATGGAAGAGGAGAGCTGATTCCCAATATACAGTGAGAGCTGTAGTCCCAGCACTTGGGCCAGGGCTGGAGGATTTTTAGATCAAGGCTACATAGTGAGTTCCAGGTCAACTGAGGCAACTTTCTGAGAACCTTAATAACAAGATTTGATTGAGTTCCAAATAGATGAGGTGCTGTGTATGAGGCAGGAGCCAGAATTAGGGAGCAGAAAAGTTCAAGGTCAGCCTGGGCTGTATCAAATAGCAAGGTCCAGAGCCAGTCAGATGACCAATCAGGTAAAAGCACTTGCCACACAAACCTGCTAACTTGAGTTCTGTCCCAGTAACCCATAGGAAAAGCTAGATGTGCTGGCGATCCAGGACTAAGGCAAGACAGGAGGCAGGACTAACCAAAAGTTCTCAGGCCGCGTAGCCAGGAGCATACTGTACTACAGCAGCAGCAGCAGCAAGAGGCCCCACCCTAACACGGTGGAAGTAGAGAACTGACTCCTGAAAGTTGTCCTCTGACCCCCAAGTGTCATGTATGCAAGTACCCACATATCACATGCATACATACACAAACAACCCTCTCCCCTCAAATCCTGAAAAAAAAAAAATTACATAGCAAGATCCTAGCCAAAAAAAAAAAAAAAAAAAAAAAAGAAAAAGAAAAGAAAAGAAAAGAAAAGAAAGAAAACAAAACAAAACACCCCAAGGTGCTAGAGATGCGAGTTCACAGCTGAAGGTGTACAAACAAACACACACACAGAGCACACACATACACATAATTCAAAGTAAGTATTTTTTTTAAAAAAAACATAAGGGGGTAAAGGAAGCTGAGATGGGGTGAGAGGCAGCAAGCACTGAGCAAACCGGTGAGGACGAGTGAGGAAGAGAGGCAAGCCAGCAACACGTCTACCAGGCCGCATAGGGAAGGAAGGTCCACAGGGCCCTTCTGCAAGGGTGCAGCGAACTCACGAAGCATTCCTGGTTTTCAAATATAACCAACCAAACAAGTTACTTAATATGAAGGGAAAAAGAAAGCCACGTAGGTCTCTGTGAGTTCAAGGCCAGCCAAAGGTACACAGCGAGATCTTGTCTCAAACAACCAACATCCAAAGTCTAGGCAAAGGAATGTAGACACTTGGGGTCTGCGCCCTCAGTTGCTGCCACCGAAGCGTGCATGTGGAGTGGAGATCAGAAACAACTTCAGGGGCTGGATCCCCCCTCCTACCATGTAGGTTCAGAAACGGAAATCAGGTCATTAGGCCTGTTGGCAGGCACCTATCCCTACTGACCAATCTCACCAGCCCCTTTTTACAATTTTCTTAATACTGGGTCTACTGTAGCCCTGGGTTGGCCTCAAACTATTATGTAGCCAAGGATGGACTCCTAGTCCGACCTCGTCCTCCCAAGTGCTGGGATTACAGGTGTGTAGGTAGCATCATGTCTAGCTTGCCCACTTGGCCCTGACTGGAATCTGGGAAGCCAGGGAGTAAGGTTATGTGGGAGAGGTGAATCAGCTGCGGCCCATTCATGTCCTTCTCGGCACGGCAGACCTGCCGGGAACCATGATATACAAAGTGAACTGGCTTCTGGTGACAGTGGGCACAAGGGGGAAGCCTGAACAGGCACAGCTGTGCACAGTTTTGGGAATTCACACTGGTATATCAATGACAAGCTAGGACTCCACAGAGCAGCGAGGACTCCACAGAGCAGCGAGGACTCCTACGAAGCAAATGCCCCTTGAATATTGGGGTTTGACTAAAATGGTCCCATGGCTCAGATGTTGGAACACTTGGTTACCAGGGAGAGCCAACACTTCTAAGGATGAGGGGGTGTGGCCTTGTTGGTAGAAATGTGTCACTTCGTAGTTTTAAAAGCCCATGCCAAGCCTAGCTATCTCCCTTTCTGCCTGCAGATCAGGATGGACGAAGCAACTACTTCTCCAGCGCATGTCTGCCATGCTTCCCGCCATGATGGTGAAGGACTAAGCCTCTCAAACTGTAAGCCAGCCCTCAATTAAATACTTACAAGTGTTTCTAAGTATCTCTTGTAAATATTGTAATTATCTCTTGTAAGTATTTGTAAGAGTTGCCTTGGTCACCCTGTCTTGTCACAGCAATAGGACAGTGACTAAGACTGCCACCTCATCTCAAATCTCAAAACATCTGGGCTGCAACAACTGCCACTCAAACCTTCCAGTCTCTAGGCAACGAGTCAGAGGAAGAGCTCCCACCATAGCAGAGCATCCAGCCAGCCAAGCTTGCGTTTTACACGGCACAGTCCCTGAGCTGCTGCTGAGGTGTGAGCCTCTGCATTGAAAGACACACAGAGCAAAGGTTAAGAGCCAGTGAAGAGCAAACTGGGAAGACGGGAAATATGGCCTGGCATTCCGACACAACAGATGCAGCAGTGGGGGGGGGGGGGGTCTCCTGCCCTCCCACAGCCCACAGCACCTTCACCCTCACAGGCCCCCTCCTTCACCGGATGCTTTGCAGGGCCTGTACCTCTGCCAGCTCCTGCTCGCTGATGCTGCGGGGAGCACTGCGCTTCTTCTTCACACTCGGCTCTCCTGTGGCAGCCTTGCCGTCCCCTCTGGCATAGCTGTGCACGGTGAGAACTCCCGTTTTCTCTTGGCCCTGGCAAGAGACAGACTCGGCGGTTTCAGAATCTGAAGAAACTGAATCCTGAGATGAAGTGGAGCCCAGGCTGGAAGATGATTTCTTTTTGGAACCCGAGAAGACGAGGCGTCCTCCTACAGACGCAGGATTCACAGAAAGGTCCAGTGCGGCTGCTTCGGGCTCATCCTCCTCATCTTCCTCTTCTAGTTTGACATTCTTCAGCTCTTCAAATTTGACTTCAGTGGGGTCAGAGTAATCTGAAACATAGGTGCTGATCAGATAGATTCAGGCAGGAAAACTTGATGAAGGAAGGTTGGTAAACTACAACACGCACAGGTTCTAGGTGAGAACTGGCTTCCTATAACTAGCTCTCACCGACAAGGCCACCACGTGGTTGGAACCAACTGTGCACCTTCTAGGGCCCCCAATTTCTCCCTCTCCTTGCTATGTAAGAAATCTACCATTCATTTTCAGGAGTCTTAAACGCAAGTCCCGGGCATAAGGTGTCATAATTCACCTATGACAGGGTTATGAGCAAGTAGATGCTGTCATTCCCTCATGCAGCTGAAGCTCAGCGGCCAAAGTTAAAAGAAATCTGCTAAGAGCTAGCCAAGCCCCAAAGCGCGTGGCCACAGTGCTATCTAACCATCAGACATACAGTTGGCATAGTAAACAGATTTCTTCAAGTCCAAAATAAGCCTGAACCTAGTAAATCCAGACTTGGTGCTTATCTGAGTGGCTGCTCCCAAGACACGTCTCCTCCAACCCAGGTCCTCCAGCCTCCCAGAGAACAAACACCACAACGGCCGGGCCGGCCCTGATCTCACACTGTGCTCCTCCAACACTGGACAAGGTAGTGCTTGCCTGTGATCCCAGAACTGGAGAGGCAGAGGAGAGCCAGTTGAAGGCCAGTCAGGGCTACAGAGCGAGACAGTGACTTAAAACAAACAAACTAAGGCCAGCAGCGGCACAAGCCTATCATCCCAACATCAGGAGCCTGAGGCAAGCCTTGCCCCTCTCGTCCAGCCTGGCCACAGACTGCATCCATCCTTCTCAACCCAACATCAGATTCAGAGGGAATCCCCGAGGGCTCCAGGAGATGGTACTTCCCATCTCAGGCTCTTTCTGGTCTTCCTCGTTCAGACGCCCCTGCTGCAACCCACCCACCTTCTAGGACTGAATCCTTCACAGAAGCCTTTGGTCACTGGTGTCCCCGAGTCCCCACCAAGCAGTGGAACAAGCCGTTTCCTCTGTGTCTGGCTGCCCTACATGTCCCCAAGCAAAGTGCTTCTCACACTCCAATACAGGGCTGCCCACAGACAGGTCACCTTGCAACTCAGTACAGCACTGAGCCTCCGACAGACAGTTGTCAGTCAGGGCTGTGGACCAACCAGTCTGTCAGCTCACCTGGGAAGGGAAGACTGTCCTCAACTTGCCGCACGGAGCTGTGGGTGGGCCTCACTGGGGCGAGGGTGGCCGGGCACTCTGTCATCTCATACTGTCCAGAACTTAGCTCTTCCTTGGGGAAGAGCTCGCTCTGACTGACCTCCTGGGGTATTTCCAGACAGACTCTGTGTCTCTTTGTCCCGATCCGATGCTTGGCCAGGCTGCAAGGAGACAACAAACCTAAGAGCACGTATGGTCACCGACTCACCGTTCACCAGAATGCTGCCCTGCACGCCATGCACAACCCAAAGCAAACGGCCAGGCTGCCTCAACACATCCCAGTCATTCATTCCATCATCTGAACAGTGCTGCCCTGCTGCCCACCCTGGACATGAGCACTGAGGTGAATCATACAGCCGCCCCAGTCTTTCCCCAATGTGCACAGATCCTCTGGTTCACGCCCCAATGAAGCCAGATATAATTCCTTATTCCCCCAGAATGGATAAGTCTAGCTCCTACCACCATATTTCTTTCAAAAATTATTTATGTGGTGCTGGGGGAAACTGACTCTGCGTACAACAGCACAGGCTCCCTACCCTCACCAAGAACCACAGGAAGCTACCGGGTCATCAGCGCTGTGGCTTCCAGGGCTGTTTCTGAAGCCTGCTGTGCGCAGTGCAAACAACGCAAACACTCAAACTGAAACTGTGGTGCCTCCACCCCTTCCTTCCCCAGAGCTAAGCCCACAGCCCACCCTGTACCTTCTCTTCACATCCCCCTCCTCTCCCTGATCCGCTGCTTCCACGTCCTCCTCTGGGCACTCCTCACTCCCTGCTCTCGGGGTTAGTCCGCCGCTGTCCTTCAGGAACTCGGCTGCTTCCGGTGTGGGCAGAGTGTGGTCAATAACCATGCTGTCCTTCCCAGCTTTCCAAAGTTTGTAGCGTTCCGGCTGGAACCTCCTCACGAACACGTCCATGGAGATCTTCACCATATCTTTTCTGCAGGAGCACTGCCAGAGGAGAGCGACAGTGAGGACACCTGGTCACACACACACACACACACACACACACACACCCGTGTCCCACCTCCATCCTCTAAGTGTGATTCAAGCATTAGAAGGTTTAAAATCACATTGTTGGGGCAGGGCACAAGAGAGGATTATTTTGGGGCGGGGGTAAAACCTAGTACATTTTAACATATATAAAAATGACATGAGACAGTGCGTGCCTTTAATCCCAGCGCTCGGGAGGCAGAGGCAGGTGGATCTCTGGTGAGTCTGAGGCCAGCCTGGTCTACATAATAGGTTCCAAGCACAGCCAGAGCTACATAGTGAGACTGTTTCAAATATATAAAAAAGAAAGAAGGGGGGGAGGGAGGGAGAGGGACAGAAAGAGAGAGGGAGAGAGGGGGAGAGAGAATGGGAGAGAAAGAGAGGGAGAGAGAGAGGGAGGGGGAGAGAGAGGGAGAAAGAGAGGAAGGAAGGAAGGATGGAAGGGAGGAAGGGAGGGAGGGAGGGAGGGAGGGAGGGAGGGAGGGAGGGAGGGAAAAAAAAGATGATGTGACAGGATGGAATGCATCATTTTGTATGATATGGGCCACATTTAATAGACCAATTTTAGCCAGGCGGTGGTGGCACACGCCTTTAATCCCAGCACTTGGGAGGCAAAGGCAGGCGATTTCTGAGTTCGAGGCCAGCCTGGTCTACAAAGTGAGTTCCAGGACAGCCAGGGCTACACAGAGAAACCCTGTCTCGAAAAAACCAAAAAAAAAAAAAAAAAAAAAAAAAAAAAAAAAAAAAAGACCAATTTTAGCTGATGCTGAAGTTCCCAGACTCAGGGTTCACTGTCCTGGAGAACCTTCAAATCCCAGCAAACAGGAAAATCCAAAGGCAGAGTGCACAGCACGAGGCTCAACCAACCCAACCACATGGGTCTAAGGAGAACAGGACGAGACAAAATCTGCAAACGCTTCCCCAACGGCGAGCTGCTACCTGCCCACGCTGGGACCAAACAGGCAAGTTTACTCCTTTAGATCAACAGTCTAGGCCCCGCTGCTTGCCCTAAGACTCCTGCATGGGAGATGCCGAGCTAAGTAACAGTACCCCAGCAACCCGAGAGGTCCAGGACAGACCATCACAAGCTCAAGGAGAGCCTAGTCTACAGAGCAAGACCCCGGCTCCAAATAAAACCTTGTAAGGGGAGTTGAGACTGGGAGTGGTGGTGCAGGACTTGGACCACCGTGGTCAGGCAGAGGCAGAGGCAGGCAGATCGATCGCCTGTGAGTTGAAGGGCAGTCTGGTGTACTGAGATCCTGTTTTTATTAAAAAAACGGCTGAGGCCACTGCTCAATGTTAAACGTTGTCTAACATTCAAAATGCCTAGGGTCAATCCTCAGTCCCGTCAGCAACTCAAATACACGCGTGCACACAGTGAGGACTTTTCTGTCTTCAGCTAATTAAGTTAACCAGGTCCTGGTCTGCAGTGGCTGCAAATAGCAGCCTCCTTGGAAGTGTTCCTTAAATGGGTCGCCCTAGAGGACCTTGGGAGGCTTAGTCATGTTTTCACCTAAATGTTGTACCTAATGTATGCTCTTGATATGTACACAAGATACCTTTGTGAAGCCCCACGGCAAGTTGGTCATGTCTCACACTGGCCAGGACATCATGTCCCAACAGTTAAAAAAAATGTTCTGACCAGAATGTCCTTAACCAGACACGTCTGCCCATGGTGTTCTGGGAGAACTTACCAGCACAGCCTGCTTGCCATACTCAATCCACCGACGGGTAGCAAAATTGGTTGACTCTGCACAGTTGAAGCCATGGTTGAAGCCAGCATGGTAACCATACGGAAAAGTGATCATAAACTCGCCAGCTTCTTGGGTCACCTGAAGAAGAGCAGATATGACACAACTGCCACGCCTGGCAGGGGCCTAGCAGAGACCTGGGCTCCTGCATGTTTCTTTGCTACCACTTAGATGGTCAACCAGGGGTAAGTGGAGACTGCCAGGTCTTGAACTGTCGCTTAACAGATCATGTATGCTAAGAGACTAATTAGCCAATCCTCTCAGCACCAGGAAAACACATTAGCCACCTGCTGTTATCAAACGCCACCCTAGAGACAAGAACAACAGACCGCAAAACTCTGCCAAACCAAGACCACAAGGGGTACTTCTGCGTAAGCCCAAGGCCTTCTGTGGGGACCGCAGCCAGCTCACCTTGTCAAAGGGAATGCCATACTTCTTCAGCATTAATGGGGAGATCAGGGTCATCTTGTGGCGGAGAAAAGCCTCACAGCTTTGAGCACTTCCTGGGAAAAAGCCTGTTTGAAAGGATGGCAGGTCTGAGTTAGTGAGGGAGGCTCTGCCCAAGTGCGCTGATGCTGGGGTTACTTCCCACCTGCAGATCTCAGGGGTGATTACTGAAGGACGGTCACCAAAGCGATGCTAACGGGGCCAGGAAGATGGCTCGACAGTTAAGAGCGTTTCGCTTACTGCTCTTACAGAGGACCTAGGTTTGGTTCCCAGCACCCACGGTGGGCAGCTCACAACCACCTATAATTCCAGTTCCAAGGAATCCAACATCCTCTTTCTGGCCTCCTCAAATGGTACTCACAAACATCGACAGACACTCAAGCATGTAAATTAAAAATTATAAATAAATAAATAAAATTATAATTAAAAATAAACTTTGGGGGGGGGATGGGAATTGTCACTATGCACCCAGGGTTTGCCTGGAACTATGAAGACCAAGACTGGAGAGATGGCTCAGTGGTTAAGAGCACTGACTTCTCTTCCAGAGGTCCCGAGTTCAAATCCCAGCAACCACATGGTGGCTCACAACCATCTGTAATGGGAACTGATGCCTTCTGCTGTGGCTGAAGACAGCTACAGTGCATTCATATGCATAAAATAAACAAATCTTTAAAAAAAACTGGCTGGGCAATGGTGGCCCACGCCTTTAATCCCAGCAATTGGGAGGCAGAGGCAGGGAGATTTCTGAGTTCAAGGCCAGCCTGGTCTACACAGAGAAATCCTCAAAAAACAAACAAACAAAAACAAAAAAACACTAAAAGATCAGCCTGACTCTTCTGAGATTAAAGACATGAGCAACCTAGCCTGGGCAGAAAAAAAAAAGGTGGTGCTGACGATGGTCCAGTCACAAGAAGTCTGGGACCTGGGTGAGCCTCCAGCTCTCCCAGACTCTGATACTCAAGCTGTTCCTGCTCTTAAAAACCTGAGAACTAAGTATTATCTTCTCCAGGCCCTGAACACCGCGCCTGTACCCCCAGCCTTTTGAAGGTAGCACATCTATAGTTTGATCTACCCAGCATCTCTTGAAAGAGGAAAGACTCTCTAGAGGCACAAACCTACCAAAGTTCACTTAAAGTTGCCTAAACACGCACACACACACACACACACACACACACACACACACAGAGAGTCACTCAATCTGGCTTTCACACTTGACACTTGGGAGAAGAATCTGACCAAGTCTCTTCCTAGTTGAGGGAGGGCTGCAGGGATGTAGGCAGAGAGAGCAGGGAAAGGAGTAAGCCCATTCACAGACGGAATAGGGAAGGCTCAGGCAGGGCCTGTTCCACTAAGGGATGGGATCTGGCAGCTGAGCTCACACATCCCACCAGATCTGCAGCCTGTGAAGGGTCACAGGTCATCTAACCACGGAGAATGAACATCTCAGAGCAAGGAGTTAGACGAGGAGATGGCTGACCCTGAACCTGGAGGGGATACAGTACCTTTGGCAAGACGCTCCAGGCGTTTCCCATGCTCAGGTGGAACAGAGTACCTGCAATCACGTGAGAATGTCAGACACCAGCAGAGGACGAGGAAAGGATCGAGAGACCTGCTCTCCCTCACAAACACCCTGAAGGAAAAAGATCCTGAGGGTTCCCGGCTCAAAGACTCGACAAACGTCTGACATGAGGGCTGCACCAAATACCCCAACCTGATTGTTACACATCACACACATGTACTGACATATGGTACGATAGCTCATGAGTATGTACACCCACTACATGCAAGGTGAAACTACTTTGGGGCCCCAGGTCTCACTATACAGCACCATCTTGCCTGGAACTCAATATGTAGACCAGGTTAGCCTGGAATTCAGAGAGCTGCCAGCCTCTGCCTCCCTGGTGCTGGGCTTAAAGGTGTGTTCCACCACACTGGGCTGAAAAATGTATTCCCTAAGAACATCTGGAGCAAAGCAAACCTAGGAAGGCTGAGAAAGGAGGATAAAGAATTCAAGGGCAGCCTGAGCTATATAGAGGGAAGGACACTGAAGAGCAATCTATGGAAATAGCAGACTTTAAGACAGAGGAGTGGAGAGCCTACACAGCAGCAGGAATGTATTCCTTTCATGCTCGCTCACTCTGCACGACGGTGACCGAGCGAGAACCTACAAACAGAGTCTCTCTCCTTACTAAGGGGCTCCTGTAAGAACACTGTTTCCCGATGTGGGAGGGGCATCACACCGCTGTGAAGGTTTTCACCCTGCTCCGGAAGGACGGGAGAGGCCTAGCAGAGGCTGGAGGAGTGCAAAACACGGCGACCAAGCACTGGACACCTTGACACTGATGAGCCCATTTTTCTCCCGTACAAGCTACACTGATTACCCAGTAGATTTAATTACTCCTCCATGCACTGTGGTGTCTGCTGCTCTTTGTGGAAAAACAAAGGAAATGGAGACACCAGGGACTATTTAAACCGTCTACAAAACTGCCAAGCTTTAAATTCAGCTACCTCATTTTAACCTTCACGGCTTATACTGGAGGCTATTTCAACTCAGCACAATGGGACACGGCTGTGGCCCTGGCACCAGACAGGCAGCACTGACCCAGGACTGTCTCCTTCTGCACACACCGGCGGACTTCGCAGGACCGAAGGACATGTGCCTGACAATCCAAGAGCCCTGCACATGCAGTTCAGACCCGGGGAGGTGTTTCCCTCCCATCCCGCCATGCCTGCCGCCATCCGCCCAGCTCTGTCCTTCACAGATCTCAGCCCAGACACTTTACTGGTCTACAGTACAGTGAGTTCCAAAATAGCCATACACACAAATCTGTCTCAAAAAGCAAAAGAAAAAAGAAAAAGAAAAGGAAAGGAAATGGCAGGCCTCCTGAGAAGAGGGAATCCGCCGGCAGCAGAGCCCCCTGGAACAGTCCCATGACTCTGAGTGACTCCACTGTCACAGGAAGCGAAGTTCCGTACGTAGTGTAGAGCACTCTAGTCTCTGAGCCCCTCTACTCAGCCATGTGTGGCGGCATGTACCTACTATTTCCAGAATCTGGGAAATTGAGAAGCAGTTTAAGGCCAACCTGGACTACAGGGTCAAGATCCTGTCTCACACAACAAAGAACAACAAAAATAAAACTTGCTCCTCAAAGGCATTCTGGACTCAAGGCAGATTGTGGGTTCCTCCTCAAACCCAGTGCCCAGACCCTGCAATTCCCACATGTAAGAAAGGCCAGAAGCGGGCTGGTAAGATGGCTCAGTGGGTAAGAGCAGCCAACTGCTCTTCCGAAGGTCCAGAGTTCAAATCCCAGCAGCCACATGGTGGCTCACAACCATCCATAACAAGATCTGACTCCCTCTTCTGGAGTGTCTGAAGACAGCTACAGTGTACTTACATAAAATAAATAAATAAATAAATCTTTTAAAAAAAAAAAAAAAAAAAAAGAAAGGCCAGAAGCCCTGTGCCAATGGACGCCCGCTGCTAAGTGCAGGCTGACTTTACCAAGACTTTGGCTCTCCGAAGTGCAGATAGTTGATGCTGTATAGATCCATGTCTTCCGTGTGCCAGGCGAAGGACGTCTTCCACATGCCGAAGTAAAGGTAGGGGGTGTTCACCCCCTCAATGGTGATCCCGCTCTCCTTCTCCACCAGGTCCAGGATGGTCTTCAGCCGGCCGATATTCCACTCATCAACGTGCTGCCAGGAAACAGCAACCCAGGACACGTATGTAAGTAAACACGGCGGCCTCAGGTCAGTTGTCACTGTGGACTACAGTGTGACCTGTCAAAGCCACAGCATCCAAAACAAGGAAGTGGCCTGGCACGGAAGCACACGTCTTCAGCCCCTGCATCCAGGAGTCAGAGGCAGGTGGATCGCTATGCATTCAATACCAGTCTGGTCTATACAATAAGTTCTGGGCAGCCAGGTCTACACTATGAGACCCTGTCTCAAAAAAAGAAAGGATGAAGGATGACAGGCGGACAGACAGAGAGATGGAAGGTATGCAGGTAAAATTAGAAAATAAAAAAGTTGAAAGAATATGAAGTAAACTTTAAAAATATTTAAGAAAGGGCTAGCAAAATGGTGTAGTGGGTAAAGAAATGCACGGGCCATCAAGCCTGAGTTCAATGCTCAGAACCCATGTGGTAGAAGGAGACAACTGACCACACCATGTCCATTCCCTGAGTTCCAGTAGCCATCTAGGGGCTCTCTGGAAGCAGGTTCTGAAGTGTGCGCGGCGCCCTGCTTTTCTGCCTCCATCTCACAGCCGACACCTTCTGTCACCCTCTAAGGCTTCTCCACTCTCTGCCTACCTGTGCACCCTTCCATGTGGACCTTGGGACCTACTTCTTGCCCTCTGACCTTTTCCTTCACCACCCTGCCACCCATCCATCCACGAGTAACTTCCTACCCCCGAACTGACATCGACAAACTCAGAATTCACTTTTAAACTCTTCCCTTTCAATAACTGATGCCACTATTAAAGCCAATCTGAGAGATAAACCCTGGACAGCCTTATATGTTTCTTTAGTCAACCAAAGACAGACCCAAATATTCCCCCTTCTACCACGATAGTAAAGCAATTTCTTAGCTCAAAAAAGCACAAGATCCCAAGTCAGTAAAAGTGGTTAAAATGGCTCCTGTCACAGCGGCTCACTGGAGAGCCGTGAAATCTGACTATGCTTCTCTTAAGCCCCCACCCTTCCATTTGATTAGTCAGAGAGCTGCTTCCTGCAGAGACCGCCCGTTCCCTCTCCCCCTAGCAATGCCTCACTTTCTGTGATCTATGCCACCCTCTCAGGAACTGATCATCTACCACCTACACACTATGGGCGCAGCCTTGAAAAGGACACCACAGCACCCGGCTCATGTGCACCGTGGAAGATACAAACTCCAGTCACATGCACAACTGCCAACAAGGAAGTCAGAACAGTGCATCGGCAGGAGAACATCTGTTGTTCATCTGCCCATTCACCAACCAGCTTTTTAAGTGCCTACTGTGTGCTTGGCACACACTGCAGGATTCTCAGTGGTCTCACCTGTTCATAGAGAGTACCATTCACGTCTGCTCCATAGATGGGAGGATTGAATGTGAGGTTTTTCCAGTATTTACGCTCAAGTTCTTCAAATTCACTGTATCGCGGGGTGCAGTACCTTTCAAACATGAAATAACGATGTTAGTCCTTTACAGATGGCTTGAGAATGACCCCCATAAGCCTGTCTTTGAATACTTGGTCACCAGTTGGTAGAACTGGGAAGGGGTGTACTCTGTCCCGCCTGCCATTTAGGATGTGAGTGCTCAGCTGTTCCTGCCACCATGCCTTCACTCGGCTACCACGGACTCTCACCCTCTGAAACCTTGAGTCCAGTTAAATGTTTCTTTTATAAGTTGCCTTGGTCATGGTGCTTTATCACAGCAACAGAATATGTTTATTAGGCATTATGAGGCATATAAGATACAAGCCACTATTCCAGGGACAACAAAACTTTTCAAAAGAACAAGACACAAGGCTGGGACCATGGCTCACCTGATAACAGTGCTTGCCTAGCACACACAAAGCTCTGGGGTTCAAGCCAGGCGTGGTGGAACATGCCTACAACCCCAGGACCTGGGAATCAAGAATCAGGGCACGGTCATCTGCTACACGAGACACTGTCTCAGAAAACAAAGCAAGGGCTGGAGAGATGGCTCAGCAGTTAAGAGCGTGGGCCATGCTGCTCTAGGACAGGACCTGACATTAGTTCCCAGCACCTGTATGGGCAGCTCAAACCTGCCTGTAATTCTAGTTCCAAAGGACTCTGGCCTCAGCGGGTTTCCAGGATTTGTGTATATAGCCACAGACACACTAACTAAAAATAAAATATACTTTTAAAAAGACAACTGTGAGCTGGGTGTGGTGGCTCATGCCTTTAATCCCAGCACTCAGGAGGCAGAAGCAGGTGGATTTCTGAGTTTGAGGCCAGCCTGGCCTACAAAGTGAGTTCCAGGACAGCCAGGGCTACACAGAGAAACCCTGTCTCGGAAAAAAAAAAAAAAAAAAAAAAAGACAACTGTGGGAGGGGAGGAGGGGGCCTGACCATATGGCTTAATAAGAAAGGTTCTCAATTTGCAAGCCTAAATCAATGCCCATTCTCTACATAAGCAGGAGAAAACTGACTCCGCAGTGTGGCCCTCTGAGCACCAGACATGGGCCAAGGCACGTGCAATGCTCCCTCCCCATCCTCCACCCGACAAATGTGATAAACAATTTTGATTTTATTTTTTTAACTAAGAGCAGTGGCGGCTCCTCCCGTGGTTCCCAGCACCTCCACGGGGGCTCACAAGGCGGGAGACCTGATGCCCTCTAGTGGCCACTGGGAGTACTTTGAGTACCTGCTATCTACAAGCAGACACGCAGGCAAGCATCCTCTCACACATAAAATAAAAAATTTAAAACTTAAAAAAAGGTATTCCCCCCCCCTTTGAACCTCTCACTTTAAAGAGTCTTCCCCCGCCCCCTTCACTTTTCTTTAATAAGTCTGTATTTGTCCTGCCTGGTAAAACAAGCCAGCCATCTTGGCCTTCCAAGCCCTAGTAAAGTCTCGCCTGCATACTGAGGAGGTGAGATAGAATCACCGTGTGAGTCAAAGCCAGCCTGGGTTACCTGGGTTACACAGTGAATTCCTGGCAGATCTAATACAGTTTCTCCCTCTGGAGGCCTTGGACAGGAGGAAGCCTGGGGAAGGTCACAGGCACAGGTGTGAACCCCTTCTCCCTGAGGAACCCCGTACCCTCCCCTCTCTGGAGAGGTTACTGCACCCTGCAGGTCCTGGAGTGACGTGGGAGGCCAGGCTTCCAAACACAAAAGCCAAAGATTCGAACCCAGCCACACCCTGACACCAACCCCTCCGGGATGTAAGGGGTCGAGGCACGGAGCAGGACCTGCGTCCCTCACTTATGGCAAGGACGGGGCTCCACACCCCTCACACATCAATGCCTCGTTCCCAGCATCCTCTCAGAGACTCACACTCAACAGATAATTAGTGGGGCTGAAAACAGTATTTGGAGAAAAATACTTAGCAACAACAGAAATTAGGGGCAAAAAAAGCTTTTTATATATCAGGGTGGTGGGTGGCAATGGAGCTCATTTTAGTAATGGCTTGCATGAGGCCCTACATGCACACAAAAAAAGTAGATAAATAGTATTTTTTTAAAAAGGATACCAGGGTGGAGGGGATAATCTGTGTGATTTAACATAAAAATTATATAAAAAAGGAAAAGAGTAAGTTGGGTCAGGGGTGGCCCACACCTTGAATCCCAACACTAGAGCAGCAGAGGCAGTGGATTTCAGTGAGTTCCAGGACAGCCAGGGCTACACAGAGAAACCCTGTCTCAGAAACAACCAACCAAACAAACAAACAAACAAGGAAAAAAACTAACGTGCTCACAGCAGAGAAGACAGGAGGCTGGAGACATGGCTCAACAATTAAGAGCACTGGCTACTCTTCTAGATTCCCAGCACCCACATGGTCGCTCATGCCTGTAGCTCTAGTCTCAAGCGTTCTGATGTCCTCTTTTGGTCTCCGCAGGCACCAGCTATGCGTGTACTGCATATACATACCTCCGAAAATAACAAAAGTTTTCTCAAAGAGAGAGATGAGAGAGGATGATGAAGCCCTGAGGGGGCCCCCACTCGGAAAACAAGCAGGCAAGCTTGGTACAGGGCACAGCTGAGAGCAGCCGTAAAAGGATGGCTCAGACTTTCATCCACAGAGCACGTCACACTTCCACAGACAGACATTTGCATAAATTCACTCGCTGGCCAGCGCTGCAGGTGTTTTAAGGGTTATGAACACACCCGTAAGATCTCGGTTAGTCTAGTGACAAGAAACAAGAGAAGGCAGAAGAGCAGAGGACACGGAGGAGGGATATGACAGTAAAGTACGCTGCACCTGCCCAGGGGCTTGCAATGGAGGTTCCGCTCCAGCTGCCAGGCTGAGATCAGAATAGGTGAACCAGCAAGACTCAGGGAGTGAGGAAGGGGAAAGGAAGGGATCCCCGTGGCCCCTCAGGCTGGGGAGACTCGGGGAGGATGAGTAGGAGAGCAGAGCACAATGCCCGGAGCAAGAGGCCCTCCGTTCAATGCGGGGTGGATGAGATGAGCCAAGAACAGAATGGCGGCAAGCCACCGAACAAGCAGAGACACCAAGAAGAGAACAGGGCAAGACGGCATGGGGAGGGCTGGCACACTGTAACCGGCGTGATAATTGCTCATTCACATTCCAAGTGCCCTGACAGCGGTGAGACAGAGCCGGCTGCGCTGTGGCAGGCAGAAGGGGAATGGAAATGAGCAGCGCCACTTACCTACGAGCGAGTGGGACAGATAGATCCCAAAGCAGCTCCCGTGGCCTCCCTCCGACTCTCTCCTCTACGACTATGCAATTTTCCATAGTCAAAAACGCACCAGACTGCTGGGGCAGGAGCTACATAGACTGTGTCTATACAAGAGGCCTTGGGTACCATCAACACCAACATTTTTTTTAATTTAGAAAAAAACAAACAAACAAACAAAACACCAAAAAGAAACATTAACAACAATAACAACAAAAGACAAAAACAAAGACATACTGCAGCTGGGGCAGGGAGATGCTCAGCCCGAGAGGGCGTCCTGATCTTGCTGAGGACTTGAGTTTAGTTCCCAGCACCCACACTGGGTCACCCACAGTGATTCTCCAGCTCCCCTGGATGGGTCTGACACCCTCTCCCAGCCTTGAGGGTCCCTACATGCTAGTATGGATACAGACAGACACACACATATCAATAAACATAAGATCATGTTTTAAGATATATGACACATAGTTGAAGCTGACCTGAACTTGCTCTCTAGACCAGTGTGACCTAAAACTCACAGAGATCTTACTGTGTCTGCCTCAATTTTAAAGGTGTGTGCTACCATGCTGGCAAAACAAGTCTTTAAAAGAAAATTACTGGTACCAGAGAAATGAATGGCTCAGTGGTTGAGGAGCGCTTGTTCTTGCCGAAGACCTGGGGTAAATTCCCAGCTCCTGAACAAGTGACTCACTACTACCTGTAACTCCAGTGTCAGGGGGTCCCACATCCTCTCCTCTCTGCCCCACATGCACAAGGCATGCACATGGTGGACAGACATACATGCAGACAGAACACCTACACACTAAAATTAAAAGAAAAAAAATTACTACTTGCAATGAGAAAACAGCAGGGTCACTTTATATAAGAGCAAGGGCCGGCTGAGGCTGGAGAGGTGGCTCAGCGGTTAAGAGCACACTGACTGCTCTTCCAGAGGTCCTGAGTTCAAATCCCAGCAACCACAATTGTCTGTACCTCCAGGATCCAACATCCTCACAAAGATATACAAGCAGATAAAACACCAGTGCACTTTAGAGAAAAAGAAAATAATAAAACATTTTTAAAAAGAAGAATAACAACAAAGGCTGGCACGCTGTCTGGCAGGTAAAAGTCACTACCCCTGAGTCTGATGACCTGAATTTGATCCCTGGGACCCCTACACCAGAGAAAGAGAAGTGACCCCACAGCTGTTCTTTTGATTTTCACACAAGGGCCATGCACGTATGCTTACATACTCCCACACAAATACGTAATGAAATGTACATTTAAAAAAGGGCACAGATAGAGTAATTCCAGCACTGGGAAGTAGAGGCCGAGGGACCAGGACATTATTCTCGGCTATACAATGAAGCAGAGGCTAGCCCAGGATATTATAAGAAACACCTAGCCTTTAATCCCAGCACTTGGGAAGCAGAGGCAGGCAGATTTCTAAGTTGGAGGCTAGCCTGATCTACACAGTGAGTTCCAGGACAGCCAGGGCTACACAGAGATACAATGTCTCAAAAAACAAACAAAAGACACACTTATATAATCCCAGATCTCAGGAGGCAGAGGCATGCCTGGGACACAGAGAGTTCCAGGCCAGAGTTATACAGAGAAACCCTGTCTCGAAAAACCACAATAATTAAATGAATTAAAATAAATTAATTAAATATTTAAAACATAATACAAAGAAGTTTAGATTGTGGCAGAGCACATAGCACTGTGAGGAGAAAGTCTTCCACACAAAGAGCAGAAGGGGGGACGGATGCCTGAGCGTCAGCCTTCTTCCGTGAGACAACGATGAAGAAGCAATGCTAGGGCCAGAGACGCCTCAGAGGGTCAAAGGGCTTCCTCGACAAGCCTGATGAGTTGAGGTTGACCGCCATAACCCGTGACAAGAGAGTGGAGGCAACTGACTTCTGAAAGCTGTCCTCTGACCTCTATACTCATGTGCGGCACACATGCACCTAAACATACTTACATGTGAATAAAAACGTCCAGAAGTGGTGGTACACGCGTTTAATCCCAGGGCTCAGAAGCATTGGCATGAGTTCAACGCCAGCCTGGTTTGTATACCCAGTTCCAGGCTGGCCAGGGCTACCTAGTGAAACCCTCTCTCAAACTTAAAGTTTAAAAACTTATTAGAAGTTAAGTCGGGGGGCGGGGGGGCGAGGGAGGGCGATGTATTTCTACTGGCTGAGCCTTAACTGCTGCGCTTGAAGGATGAGGGCAGCTTAGGCTCCACAGCCAAACCCCGTCTCCAAACCAAAGCAGAACAAAATGGAACGCCCCCGCCTCCCCGCCAAAGCATCTCCACTCACTTGTCGCTATTGGCGATCTTGCGGAACTCACGAACGGTCATGGCTTTCTTCTGTATGTTGTACTGAGTGAAGAGGCCAGACTGGCCAGTCACCAGCTGCTGGATGGGCGCAGGGATGACTAGATCATCAATATCGTCGTAGGATGTTCGAGGCTTCCACTCTTTGGGAGGAACGACCTACAAGGCATGGAGAAGGGGGCAGATGAGAAACGGGCAAGTCAGAATCCCACAAGTGTGTAGGCCACTGTCCAGACTAGCGGTCCATTTTACCAGAAAGTAACTCTGATTCACTTACACTCCCCCAAACCCAGGAAGTCACGCTGTCACGAGAACACTGCCCACCCCATAATCTCAGTGACCTAAGCAAAACAGAACTTGTAAACCTAGGCGCCTTATCTGATTGAAGAGTGGGTTCTTGAACAGCCCAGAGTTCTTTTGCAAACAAAGCAACGGAAGCAGAAGTGCTGGGCGACACCCATTGTACTAGTACTCCAGGCTATCTCCTATTTGAGACCAACATGACTACCTAGTCCACTCTAAACTCGCCTAGGCTAACATAAAACTGAGAAAACAGTAATTATTATGGCTCTTATGAAAGAAAATAATGGATATGCATCATAAAAACCCAAACAGCTTTTATATAAAATCTAATACGTATATCAATTTATACCCTCACCATGTGTTGTAAAGCTATACTGTGGGCCCTGCAGGGCCTACTACTGTGTGAACGAGCCATTTTCTCTGAGACAGCTGACGGGAGCCTCAGAGAAGAAAGACACCAAAGTCTAAGACTAGTCCTCAACTTTGGAACTGAAATCCTTGGATTTTGTGTATATATTTTTTTCTTTTTTTCTTTTTCTTTTTCTATATCAAAAGAGTAACGGGCTAGGGAAAAAAAGGTCAGAGTCGGACGTGGTGGCACACACCTTTAATCCCAGCACTGGGTGGCAGAGGCAGGTGGATCTAAGTCTGAGACCAGCCTGCCAGAGCTACAGAGAAACCCTGGCTCTAAAACAAAAACAAAAGCAAAAGCAAAACAAAACAAAACAAAAAAGGTAACTAACTCAGAGGTATAGAGTGTTAGATCTGAATCTTCAGTCCCATGATAAACAAAAACAAAAAGTGAACCCGTACACACATACAGCAGGGAATTCAAACTGAAACGGCGGGACAGCTCCCCTTGGCTCAGAGGAAGTCTTCCGCATCAGTCTGAAAGGGTTCCTTCCGAAATGCAATCGCGTTACCGTGGGGGACTCAGAAAACCTCGTGAGTGACTGAACATAGAAAGGGTTGGTTGACTAGGGGTCGGGAGGGCGGCCCTACTTCAGTGCATAGGAAGAATAGAAACCAACTCCAAACTACAGAGACCAGAACCCTTATGTGGCCTGGCCAGTGAGTCTCTCCCTTGAAGAAAGTCCCTGAGGGAAACCGAACTGTATCAGTGCAGGGGGGACCAAAATGAGAGGGGCAGGTGTTGGGAATGCCAGTGGCAGGTAAAAGCTGTAAACCATGGAGCCCCAGGCCAGGCCTGGGGACACTGGCTCTGTATGTCCCTTTCCTGTCCCACCTGCATACCATCCTATCAGCAAGGATCAGGACTACTCAGGTTTTTTCCTGGTGTTCACTTAGAAAAAAAAAAAATAGCACCACTGTCCATTTCCTCTTTAGGGACTCAGGAAACATGATTGCCACAGGCTGTGTGAAAGGAAGACTGGACTGGAGAGAGAGGAGCATCAGTAATTCAATGCAAATAAGTACAAGCCCGCCACTAATTTCCAATTACAGAGGCCAGAAATATTCTCATAGCGGCTGCCGAAGCAGGTTCACATTCCTGCTCCCTACCTTGGCTAGCCCAGCCCGATGAGCTCCTTGGGATTCAATGTAGGCAATGTAGCGGCTGAAGTTCCGGAACTCTTCCATGGTGGGGTAAAAGGTCATGATCCGAGCACTGGGGTTCAAAGTTTCTGATTCAGAAGCCATCTTGTCTTCTCTGTTTTTGAGGCCGATTTTGCTAGGATAAAAACCTGAAGTGTTAAGAGAACAAAAGTAAGTGACAAGGAACTGCCCCCTACTACAATGCTTATTTAAATGGACTAGATGGACAAGCAGAATCTGTTCCGTTTAAAAAGAACCCGAGGGGGCTGGTGAGATGGCTCAGTGGGTAAGAGCACCCGACCGCTCTTCCGAAGGTTCGGAGTTCAAATCCCAGCAACCACATGGTGGCTCACAACCATCCGTAACAAAATCTGACTCCCTCTTCTGGATTGTTTGAAGACAGCTACAGTGTACTTACATATAATAAATAAATAAATCTTTAAAAAAAAAAAAAAAAAAAAAAGAACCCGAGGAAACCAGAAGATGCCCAGCAGCCCAGCACGAGGGAGAAAGAAGGCAGGATGTAGAGTTAGTAATCCAACATCTACAATGAGTACACCTGGTCAAGGGGAATAATGTGGTGGTGGTAACACTCCTTTAATCCCAGTACTCAGGAGGCAGAGGCAGGTCAACCTGGTTTACAGAATGAGTTCTAGGACAGCCAGAGCTTCTAAAAAGCTTCCTATGGGCTGTTTTCTGGAGCACGGCATCACAAGATTCTAAACCACTGAGAAGTCACTTAGCTGCAGACTCTAAGGCTTCAGGGGGTTCAAGTTTTAAAAGTACTTTGATAGTAACAGTATGTTAGGAGTTTAAAACACTGAAGGGAAACTCTTCTATCTAAATCAAAATGGTTTCAGCAGTACTCAATGAACTCCGATGGCTCAACTGCACTGAAAGCAGGCAATGAGCTGGCAATACAGGGCACACTCCCCAACTGCCGGGAGAAAATACATAGACATTTTTGGATGAGGTCCTCAAGTAAGTGGGCAGAGCCTAAACCCAGTGTTGGTAATACAACAGATCGCCACAATCGCCACAACCAGAAAAAGACAATGCATGCTAAAAAGGAGCCAGTTTAGAAGCAAAACTGGTATGTCCTTCACTGGACCTCCTCACTCACAGCCCAGGAGTTCTGTTTCCTCAAAGCCACTGGCAGTCCTACTCACTATACAGGAGAAAGCTGCCTACAACCTGCCCACAACCTAGCATGGGTTTTGGGAAGCAGCATGGAGGCAAACTCCAGGGCATTAAACAGAAACCCTGTCATGGTAACTCTTGGGTTTCCATTCCACTCCAAGGGAGGGATTTCTGGCTAGGCATTTTTCATTAACTTTGCATAAAAGATATACTGTTATCCCTGCTTTACATACCAGGAAATGTATCCAAAGTGCCCCCTCTAAAGCATCTTCTACCACTTTCTGCTACCTCAGCTCTAATACTTACATGAACTAAGACTTCTCTGAAAGTGTGGAGGAACTTGAAGCCTATTCAATTTAGGAGACTTTTCCTTTTAAAAGGAAATTTTCAATATATTCTACTTTTGAAATTTTTACAAAAAGGTATCATAAATATCAGACTGGGGCTCCTCCCCTGGGCTTCAAAGGTGGTCACAATGTTGCTTCATCTGCCTCTAGCTCTGTTTATCTTTGTGTGTCCAGAAGCTAGAACAATGCTCGCCACAAAGTAGGCACTCAGTAACTGCTGAATAACTCATATCCTCTGCTCACTTTAGCGGATCATCCCATTACTTTAACTCTAGGGTTCCATTCCCGCGATCTATTCCCTTGGGGAAATCTGGTCTGGGGCACCTTCCCGTCCGCCTTCAGCAACAAAGCAAAGAGTACCGGGAGCTAAACCTTCGGCTCTAGAGTGAAAACTCTGAATACCGGTCTGATCTCTGTCACTTTTTAACACCTTGGCTGTGTGAATGGACTGGATGAGTCTCAGTTTCTCCACCTGCAAAATGGGGACCCCAAACCCCTGCCTTGATGGATCGTATGATTAACTTAGATGATGCAAGCGAGCCCTAAACGCTAGGCCCGGTAAGCACTCCATAAAGGCAGCTGTTGCTAACAGTGACCTGAAACTCCCGCACTCTCCGCCCCCGCAGCCACCCCCGCGGCATCCCTCCAAAGGCAGCCCGGTTCCCAGTGTCCCCACACACCACTTACAGACACTGCCCCTCCCGGCCCCACCGCCTAGGCGAGGGAGGCCCGGCCGCAGGAAGAAGAAAATAAGGCCCAGTGGGCCCGCCCCCCTCTCCCGACGCCCATTGGCCACTAGAGATTGGAAAGAACCAATCGCAAAACTTATTTTAGAAGCTCCTTTCTCTATTGCTCAAACCCCATGTCGATCACAGAGCACAGAAAGACCCACCTCACCACCCTCCCCCACTGGAGCTCACGGCCAAGGGTTTTGGCAGCATCAACCCCTTGGGGAATCCAAAACCCGATGGCTCTCACCTGGAGCCTAAAGCCCTAGCAGGGCTCAGGCCCGATTGCTGTTGTCGCCACTCGCCGATCCCACTGTCTTTCTTGAGGGCGAAAGACAGAGCTCCGCCTCCTTTAAAGTCTGACTCTGCGCAGCCTCACAGAGCCCATAGTCAACCAACCCAAGAATGGCTTTAGGTCCTCAGCTAACCAATGAACACTCACTACACCGACTCGGCGTCTGGAACTACGAGTCCGCTTAGCCTATGAGCGTCGTCTCGAGCTGTTGCCAGGAGAAAACGCTGAGCCTCCGGGGACTGGGGCCACTGAGCATCAGGGCTGGATCCAGAGTTAGCCTATCAGAGGCTGACTCAGATCTCCATAGTTAAGCTGGGTAGAAAGAAGCGAATACCCTGAAATGGGCTAGCCGGTTATGGGGAAGGGCGAGCAGGTGGTTATAGGATGTTTCTAGCGAAAGGATAAGCCTAATTTTCTTGGAGTAACTCCTTTGCCTAAGATATAAAGGCGATGGAAGACCTCCGGGAAAGTTTCTAAAGTCAAGGAGTTCAGAGAACGTGACCAGCATGTCCAAGTTTGCCCAGTACTCTCAGTTTGACTCTCTTCTCTAAGAAGCCCCTCGCCTGCTGGCAAGGCGGGTTAGGTAAAGATCTGCTCCAGGAGAAGGAGCCCTGGGGGGTCATTAGGACAGATCCTGAAGGAAGATATCCCTGAGGCTTTTTAAAAGCGGCTCCCCTTGAGCGAAAATTTGGGGTCATTAGCAGCTCTTGGAGCGAACAGGGTGATTCTAAGAATCATTAAAGGCACTTCAGGGGGCCGAACAGGATCCCTAGAAGTCATTAGGAGCAGTTCCTGAGAGGCTGTGAGCAGCCTTAAGGAGTTCCCAGATTGTCAAGGACGATGAAGAAAGAGAGGTTAACACCCTTATAAGTCAAATAAGGAGGAGAACTCACTAGGGCATAAAACATGAGCAAAATTCCCGATAGCACCGGGAAGAAGAGTTGTATTGTGTTTGAACTGCTTTCAAAACCAACCCTTCGGTACAGAGAGATGACTGAGAGGAAAGGCACAAGTCTTATGATCTGAGGTAAGCTGTTGAAGGAGAGAATCAATACAAGTTCACAAGATGTCCTCTGACTTTAGTGGATTGCAGTGTCACCGCCGCCACAAACACACTAAATAAATAGGTTAAAAAAAAAAAAAGTAAGCTGGGCGGTGGTGGCACATGCCTTTAATCCTAGCACTTGGGAGGCAGAGGCAGGCAGATTTCTGAGTTTGAGGCCAGCCTGGTCTACAAAGTGAGTTCCAGGACAGCCAGAGCTATACAGAGAAACCCGGTCTCAAAAAATACCAAAAAAAAAAAAAAAAAAAAGTTTTTAAACAACTTCTCGTCCATGCCTGGATTTTTCAAGGGGAACAAATTCAGGAGAGTTGAGATGGATGGCAAGAGTTTACCAATGTTAACTAAAAGGAGATACTTCATAGAATGCTATGGGTTAAATATCTAGGCACATATCTGATGAAAAGGGTGCTTTAAAAAAAATGAGAGGCCAGCCTGGAATAGGTAGTTCCAGGATAACCAGAGTTACATAGTAAGACTCTTTCTTAAGAGGGAGAGATGCAGCCGGGCATGGTGGTGCACGCCTTTAATCCCAGCACTCAGGAGGCAGAGGCAGGCAGATTTCTGAGTTTGAGGCCAGCCTGGTCTACAAAGTGAGTTCCAGGACAGCCAGGGCTATACAGAGAAACCCTGTCTCTATATATAAGAGGGAGAGATACAGAGATAGATATGTGGGCATCATGGCACAAGCCTACCAATCTTAGCCCTTGAGGGGTAGAGGCAAGAAAATCAGAAGTTCATAGCTGGGCATGGTGGCACGTCTTTAATTACAGATCTTGGGAGACAGAGACAGGTGGATCTCTGTGAGCTTGAGGCCACCCTGGTCTACATAAGGAGTTTCAGGACAGCCAGGGGTACATTTTAGAACTTGTCTCAAAACAAAACAAAAAAAGTTGTTCAAGGACATCCTGGGCTACATAGCAAATTCCAAGCCAGCATGGACAACATAAAACCCCAACTCCAAAAGAAGGAAGAAGAGAAGGAGAAGGGACATTAACTATCGTGTGTATATGTGTGATATTTATATTGATCATATATTATGATAGATAGATCGATAGATCGATAGATTTTTCAAGGTAAGGGTTTTCTGTGTAGCTCTGGTTGTCCTAGAACTTCCTCTGTAGATCAGGGTAGCCTCTCAAACTTACCAAGATCCCAGAGAGACACCTGCCTCTGCCTCCCGATTCCTGGCACTCCCAATATTTTAATTGATAATATTCATTTTTTCTAATTCTTAAAATTATATCTATTTTGGGTGGACCTGATGGTGCAATGCCTTTAATTCCAGCACTCAGGAGGCAGAGGCAGAGGCAGGTGAACGTCTGTGACTTCAAGGCCAGCCTGGTCTAAGGAGTAAGTTCCAAACCAGGCAGGAATAATGGTGAGACTCTCCAAAATAATAATATGTTCATATATTTGTTGAAGGGCAGTGCATATTCATACAAAGACCAGAGGACAATTTTCGAGATTCAGTCCTTCTACCCTATGAGTCCTAGGGATTCAACCTGGATTGTCTGTCTTGGCAGCAAGCATCTTTTACCAGCTAAGTGATCTTGCTAACTCTTTTGTTATTGTTCTTGGGGGTTTTTGTTGTTGTTGTTGGTTTTGGTTTTGGTTTTGGTTTTGGTTTTGGTTTTGGTTTTTGAAGACAGGGTTTCTCTATGTAGCCCTGGCTGTCCTGGAACTCACTTTGTAGACCAGGCTGGCCTCGAACTTAGAAATCCGCCTGCCTCTGCCTCCTGAGTGCTGGGATTAAAGGCATGCGCCACCACACCTGGCTGTTGTTCTTGATTTAAGGTAGTCTTGAATTCTTGAATTTAAGATTCTCCTCGGGGGTGGCAAGATGGCTCAGTGAGTAAGCCTGCTCTTCCAAAGGTTCTGAGTTCAAATCCCAGCAACCACATATTGCGTCTGAAGACAGCAACAGTGTACTTACTTATAATAATAAATAAATAAATCCCAGAGCAAGCAGGGTTGACCGGAGCAAGCAGAGGTCCCAAATTCAATTCCCAACAACCACATTAAGGCTCATAACCATCTGTACAGCTACAGTGTGTACTCATATACATAAAATAAATAAATAACTCTTAAAAAAATATTCTCCTGCCAGGCGGTGGTGGCACACGCCTTTAATCCCAGCACTTGGGAGGCAGAGGCAGGCGGATTTCTGAGTTCGAGGCTAGCCTGGTCTACAAAGTGAGTTCCAGGACAGCCAGGACTATACAGAGAAACCCTGTCTCGAAAAAAAACCAAAAAAAAAAATTTTTTTTTCTCCTATTCCTACTGCTTGGAGTTGGAGAGATTGTTCAGTGGTTAAAAGCATGTGGTGGGGCTGGAGAGATGGCTCAGCGGTTAAGAGTGCTGTTATTAGACGCGTTCTCACGACCGGCCAGGAAGAACACCACAGACCAGAATCTTCTGCGGCAAAACTTTATTGCTTACATCTTTGGGAGCCAGGAGGGCAAGCGCCCAGCGCCCAGCCCCAAAAACGAAAGCCCCTTCAATAATGAAAACCGAAACCCCTTCCCTCTTTAGGAGAGTTATATTTCCTAGGACGCATCACTCCCTGATTGGCTGCAGCCCATGGCCGAGCTGACGTTCACGGGAAAGGTAGAGTACAAGTAGTCATAAAATACCCTTGGCTCATGCGCAGATTATTTGTTTACCACTTAGAACACAGGATGTCAGCGCCATCTTGTGACGGCGAATGTGGGGGCGGCTCCCAACATCTCCCCCTTTCCTTTTAATAAGAGCAAATAGGCCACCCAACTAATGAGAGTGGAGATAGAGGTCAAATCCCCAGTGTGTAGGTAAAGGAGCCATGTACAGGATTAGCTCTTAGGCTCACAGGCTTTTACCCAGAGCAACCCTGACCTGCTCCCGTGTCGTTTTTCCTGGGGGAAGGGAACTAGGACACTGAACCTTCATGAAAGATGACGTATCTCCCTAGAATAGGCTCATATATGCCGCAGAGCCTTTCCATTGCAGTGCTTAGCCGTGCAACTCTCTCGGGCTGCTGAAGCACACTCACTCTATCCCGTGCAATGAGACTAGCCTCATGGGATATAAGAGCTGAGTGGCCAGCGACCTATTGCCTAAGCATAGATATATCAGGGGAAGCTCCATGTTCTAGTCCTGCAAGCGCCTGGGCAATAACCACCTTGTCTCTCCTAGTTTGGGCCTTAAGCTTACAGACCAATCAAAGAAGCAACACTAATCCACAGCAAAGTGTATCTCCAAATAATATTAATCCCACCCATTTTTTAAAGAAAGAAAATGCTGAGGAGATCCAATTGGGTAATCCTTTGGTCAGGGACAGGTCCAAGCGCGTGGAGTTGACCTGAAGTCTCAATTCCCGAAGGGATCTGTTCAAATTCAGCCATCCAATTCTGTAACATATACTGAAAAAGACTTTTTGACAAATTAGCTGCCCTAGTAAATTTAACATACTGAATGGAAATAGCACACAATCCCGGAAACTTTTGTTCACATCCCAGCTGAGTTATTTGTCATAATACATCTAGTTGTATCTGGACAAGATCTATGAGTTGATTAACCAGCATGAGACCTCTCTGTATCTTGACATTAGCTGAGGCCTGTTCATCTATGACTGTAGTCACTGAGGCTGACAAAGTGTTAATGGTGTCAGTCGTCTGGACCTGTCCAGACAGAGCCAAGGCTGTCTGAATCAAGGCCAAACCCAGTTCCCAGTTAGTGGTAAAAAAGCAGGAGAATACTTGAGCATTATACATCACCGTCATTGGGAGTGGAAATGTCGACATTATCCCCCAACGCTGCTCTCTTTTTATTATTGACGCCCTGGACATCACCAAGACGAGGGACATTAGTATTCCCTTGGTCAGTCTGGATTTTTCGGGTGAGTCTTTCTGGTATCCAAAATGGGTTATCTTCATTCTGTGGGAAAACACAGATAGCTCCCCTGGATCTTATCAAAATAGGATCCGGGCCATACCATTTATTATCAAGGACATTTTTCCATTTAACCATCTCATTGGGCCTATCTGGCTCTGTACAATGACGTTCAGCCGCAGTATGGCCATGAGCATCAATATTTAAAAAATTGAGTGTAAAGAGTGCCAAAGACACAGACACTCTTGGTGCTCGGGGTACAGTCTCCTCAAAAGTTCCCCTCTTCTGTTTTATAAGATAGGTTTTGAGGGTGCGATGCGCACGCTCAACAATACCCTGTCCTTGAGGGTTGTATGGAAGTCCAGTCAGGTGGGTCACGTCCATCTGACGGCAGAACTGTTGGAATTTTTGAGACGTATAAGCTGGTCCATTATCAGTCTTAAGGAGTCTGGGTTTCCCCCAAGCACTCCATGCCTCAAGGCAATGTTGAATCACATGTGAGGCTTTTTCTCCGGTTAACGGAGAAGCAAACATGATGCCAGAACATGTGTCAATGGACACATGGAGATATTGAAGTTTTCCAAAGGAAGAAACATGTGTAACATCCATTTGCCAGACCTGTAGAGGTCGAATACCGCGTGGGTTAATTCCCACATGAGGAACTGGCAAGAACTCACAGCAGCTTTGACATTGAGTAACAATGTCACGGGCTTCTTTTCTTGTCAAGGAGAAACGACTGCGTAATGTTTCAGCCGTCACATGAAAATTGTTATGAAAATTTCTTGCAGCCTCTACCGGGGATGATAGGGCAGCAGCCATCACTTTAGTGGCCTTATCTGCCAAATCATTTCCCAGAGCCATGGGGCCAGGTAGGCCTGAATGGGCTCTAACATGAGTAATATAAACAGGAAACCTTCTAGATAACAAAACTAATTGTATCTGCTGAAAAATATTGGCAACTCTACTGGAAGGCTTAATCACTCCAGCCACTTCTAAAAGATTTACTGCATTAACCACATAACAGGAATCTGACACAATATTAAGGGGTTCTAAAAAGGTTTTTAAAACTTCTAAGACCACTAAACATTCTACCACTTGAGGTGAATTTTCATTATATTGTTTGGATACCACTTTACCATTAGCCACATAGGCACCTATGCCAGTTTTTGATCCATCAGTATATACCACAATCCCATTTTTAAGTGGGTTTCTTACTGTTATTTGTGGAAACACAACAGATTGATTTTGGGCAAACTGTAAGATTGGATGTTTTGGATAATGGTTATCTATTTTTCCTGAAAAGGAGGTAACTAAAACTGCCCAATCATTAGATGTGGCTGCCAAGGTTTGAACCTGTGCAGCGGTATAAGGTACAATTAAAAGATATGGACTTTGCCCAAAGTGGGTGATTGCTGCTTTTAGACCTTTAAGGGCAAGCTGTGCAATTGCATCAGGATACCAATCTATTATTTTAGCTGGGGATACGTTTGGATGGATCCACAACAATGGCCCATTCTGCCACAAAACTGCAGTTGGCAATTGTGCTGTCTTAAAGACACACAAACTGAAAGGTTGCGAATCCTCAATACGTTGTAATTGTGCATTCTGTAAGGCATTTTCCACTTTTTGTAAGGCCTGGTTAGCAGCTAGAGTAAGAGTCCTAGGGGAGGAGATATGAGGATCTCCTTCTAAAATACTAAACAAAGGCCTTAACTCAGCGGAAGGAATCTTTAAAAAAGGTCTGAGCCAATTAATATCTTCCAACAGCTTTTGAAAATCATTTAAGGTATGGAGGTGATCTCTTCTTATCTCTACCTTTTGGGGCACAATCTTATCTGGGGACACCACAGAGCCCAAGAATTGTCCTGTATCAGAAATTTGGACCTTTTCTGTGGCTATCTGTAAACCCCACTGACTTAAAGTTTTAAGTAGAAAAGGATATGCCTTTTGTAGCATGGTAAGGTCTTTATGGCACAGGAGGATGTCATCCATGTAAAGGAGCAAAATTAAAGAGGGGAATTGTTCCCTCACTGGCAAAAGAGCTTCTTGCACATAAAGTTGGCACATTGTAGGACTATTGGACATTCCCTGTGGTAAGACCTTCCATTGATACCTCTTATCAGGTTCCATGTGATTAATAGAGGGGATGGTAAAGGCAAATCTGGGCCTATCTCTTGGACACAAAGGTATAGAAAAGAAACAATCTTTAATATCTATAATAATTAAATTCCAGCCACGTGGTAAGGCGGAAAGTACAGGGAGACCCCTCTGTACTGGGCCAAATAAGTTCATTTGCTCATTAATGGCTCTGAGGTCATGGAGCAGTCTCCACTTTCCTGACTTTTTCTTAATTACAAAAATTGGAGTATTCCAAGGTGAGGTAGAGGGTTCAATATGGCCTAATTTTAATTGTTCCTCTACCAGTTGAATCACAGCTTCTAGTTTTTCAGAGGATAGGTGCCATTGAGGAACCCACACTGGGTCCCCTGTTTTCCATGGTATGGGTCGTGCTGCCCCAATGGCCGCTAAGGAAAACCCAGACCCTGTCTGTCTTGGTTTCCATTAGGTGAGATAGGCTCTATCCTTCCCTGTTCTTGATGTCCTAACCCTTTTCCTTCTTTATAACCCATCTTTGCCATGATATTTTTTGCTTTAGTTGAATACCCTCCCGATGGGGCGTTTTCATTGGACAAAATAAGGCCCAAATGCTGCATAATATCCCTTCCCCAGAGGTTAACCGGGAGTGGGAGCACATAAGGTATGAATTTCCCTTGCTGCCCTTCCGAGGATTCCCACGTCAAGGCAATGGAGCTTATAGTGGGACATGATTGATATCCTAGGCCCTGTAATGAATGAGATGACTCTGTGGTGGGCCATGCTTTGGGCCACCAATGTGTAGAAATTATACTTTTATCTGCTCCAGTATCAAGGATGCCTTCAAACTCTTTTCCGTTAATCTTAAGGCGGAGCTTAGGTCTATCATTTAAAGATACAACCAAATAGGCAGAATCATTTCCTGAGGAGCCCATTTTCTTTATCTCAGGTCCTGCAAATTTCTCCCTGGTATTATCAGGGAGGAGCAGCAGCTGAGCTATCCTATCTCCTTTACTAATAGAAAAAACGCCCTTAGGGCTTGAGCACAGGACCTGTATTTCAGGGGAATGTTGACAATCCATAACTCCAGGGTGGACTACTAAGCCCTGCAAGGTGAGTGAACCCCGGCCGAGAATAAGGCCCATGGTTCCCGGGGGCAAGGATGGTATAGGCTCCACCGGCACCGGCTGAATACTCATTTGAGGCATTAATAGGAAGTCGGAGGCGGCACGCAGGTCCACCCTTGTGGGTCTTCCTGGGTCGCCTCTCTGACTGCTTCCTGGGTCCTGACAAACCGGTTCCCATATCTTTGAGGGCCCTGGGACCGAGGGCCCGATGACCCGTTTTTTGGCACATCAGTTGATTGACTATCAGGTGGGGGAAGGATTCTGCCCTTTATATCCCTCACAGAGCGACACTGGTCAGCTCTATGATAACCCTTGCCACACTTAGAGCAAAGAGTGAGAGTCCCTCCCTGTTTATCTGGAGCTCTGCAATCTTTCTTAAAATGCCCAGGCTTTCCGCAGTTAAAACATGTCCTCTGATTATTTCTGCCCATGGAGCGGTTCTGAGATTGGAGGATGGCGGCCGCTAAGCCTGCATTGGTGAGAGGTCCCCCAAGCTCTCGACAGACCCTGAGCCAGTCTTGTAAGCCTTTGTTCTTTCTTGGGGCTATGGCCGCTCGGCACTCCTTTGTGGCTTGCTCATAGATTAGCTGTTCTATCAGAGGCGCAGCTTGCTCTGACTCTCCAAAAATACGCTCTGCTGCCTCTGTCATTCTGGCCACAAAATCTGAGAAGGATTCCTGAGGTCCCTGGATTATCTTTGTTAACTGACCAGTGGTTTCACCTGCTCGAGAGAGCGCCTTCCAGGCCCTAATAGCCGTGGAAGAAATCTGGGCATAAGCTCCCCAATGGTAGTTTGTCTGATCAGCAGAATAAGCTCCCTGACCCGTTAACAAGTCAAAAGTCCAATCTCTCTGCTCTGGAGTCAAAGCAGCTGCGTTTGCTCGGGCCTGCGCTTGTGCAGCTTCGTGCCAAAGCGCTCTCCATTCCATATATTTGCCCATACTAGGGAGAGCGGCTTTTACAACCGTTTGCCAGTCAGCAGGAGTTAGTGCCATGCCGGCGAGCCTGTCTAACTGCACCAAGGTAAAATTAGCATTGGTTCCGTATTTACGGACCGACTCGGCAATTTCTTTAATTTGTAAGTATTCTACCGGAGCGTGGACACGCCCACCCTCGGCTCCTTCAAAGACTGGAAATGCCTGTTGTATTTTCCTTTGCTCCTCTCTGGGAATGAATGAGTCTGCGCACTGCCTCTCTGCGCACTGCCTCTCTGCGCACTGCCTCTCTGCGCATCTCTCTGCGCACTGCCTCTCTGCGCATCTCTCTGCGCATTGCCTCTCTGCGCATCTCTCTGCGCATTGCCTCTCTGCGCATCTCTCTGCGCATTGCCTCTCTGCGCATTGCTGACGCACTACGCAGGGCGGGGGCTCCGCATAGGGCGGACCTTGAAACCGACTGCCGGGAGGTTGAACAGTACGCTGGCTTTCGCCAGCCGCTTTTGGCTTTTTTCTTGACCAATTAGCTGGCTGGTAATGGGCTGCTTCTTCCTCCCAGTCTGTTTCCTCAGAGGAGAATTTTTCATCTGCTTCAGAACTACTAAGAGCTGGCTTCCTGAGCTCATCTAGTGACGAGTATCTCCTAGAGACCTCCGCTAATCGATCTTTTTTCTTTTCTTTTTTCTTTTCCTTCCTTCTAATCTCTCCCCAGGTATTCTTACCTGACCTAAACTTTTCCTCGGGTTCAAGACCCTTGGAAAGGCCTGTATACTTATTTTGTGTACCATATTTTCTCTTTGCTCCTACTCTCTCTCCCCGCTTTACTTCTGATAGATTGCCCTGAATTTCATCCAGAATTTTCAGCCCTATCTTAATCACCTGATAACATGTGAAAAGGAACAAAAGGGCTCCTAACATTAGAAAAAATTCAAGGCCAAACATTTTCCACTTTACTTCTGATAGACTGTCTTGAATTTCCTTAGAAAGTTCAAGATCAGACTTACCTCGTAAAGCTGTACTCACTGGTACTCTCGTTCCCCAGCTGAAAAGTTCTGAATTCATACAGTTGAATCCTTCTTAACAGTCTGCTTTACGGGAACCTTTATTACCGCGACCCGCAGTTCTGGTTCTGGAATGAGGGATCTTCCTTGCGCCAGTCCCGAGTTTTTTTCTCGTCCCGGAATTCGGCACCAATTGTTATTAGACGCGTTCTCACGACCGGCCAGGAAGAACACCACAGACCAGAATCTTCTGCGGCAAAACTTTATTGCTTACATCTTTGGGAGCCAGGAGGGCAAGCGCCCAGCGCCCAGCCCCAAAAACGAAAGCCCCTTCAATAATGAAAACCGAAACCCCTTCCCTCTTTAGGAGAGTTATATTTCCTAGGACGCATCACTCCCTGATTGGCTGCAGCCCATGGCCGAGCTGACGTTCACGGGAAAGGTAGAGTACAAGTAGTCATAAAATACCCTTGGCTCATGCGCAGATTATTTGTTTACCACTTAGAACACAGGATGTCAGCGCCATCTTGTGACGGCGAATGTGGGGGCGGCTCCCAACAGAGTGCCGACTGCTCTTCTGAAGTTCATGAGTTCAAATCCCAGCAACCACATGATGGCTCACAACCATCCTTAATGAGATCTGATACCCTCTTCTGGGGTGTCTGAAGACAGCTACAGTGTACTTACATATAATAAATAAATAAATCTTAAAAAAAAAAAAAAGCATGTGGTGTAGCTCTGGCAGATGAACCCAAGAGTTCAGTTCCCAGCATCTCCATCTGGTGGTTCACAACTGCCTGTACCCCTGCTTCTATGAGCCTCTGACTTCCACCAGCAACTGCACTCACGTGCAAATGCTCCCTCCACACATCACACAGTCCATGCATGCACACACATGCATGGACGTAGTTTAAAATGGTAAGTCTTAAAAATTGAATCACCAACATATCCTGTCTAATTTTGGACCACTTTTATCCGTTCAGTAAGAGGCTTCATCTCACTTCTAGAGCCTGTTTACAAGTGATCTGGGCTCCCACCCCAGCTGAGGGAACCAGTGCCCATGTAGATTTGCCTCTTCTGGTTGTTTCCTGTAAATAAAGCCGTGCCGTGTGCGGTTGGTCCTTTGTGTCTAGCTTCTTTCACTGAGCATAATGTCTTTTGGAAAGAAACCCATGTTGCACTTGCATCCGTGTTTCCTCCCTTTCTGCTG